>NC_136509.1:66214600-66352100 GCF_053919585.1 Euprymna scolopes
ATCAAGAATTCCAAAAAAAAAAAAAAAAATGAATACACAAATTATGAAGCCTCATCAAGAATTCCAAACAAAAAAAAAAATGAATACACAAATTATGAAGCCTCATCAAGAATTCCAAACAAAAAAAAAAAATGAATACACAAATTATGAAGCCTCATCAAGAATTCCAAACAAAAAAAAAAATGAATACACAAATTATGAAGCCTCATCAAGAATTCCAAACAAAAAAAAAAATGAATACACAAATTATGAAGCCTCATCAAGAATTCCAAACAAAAAAAAAAAATGAATACACAAATTATGAAGCCTCATCAAGAATTCCAAACAAAAAAAAAAAAAATGAATACACAAATTATGAAGCCTCATCAAGAATTCCAAAAAAAAAAAAAAATGAATACACAAATTATGAAGCCTCATCAAGAATTCCAAACAAAAAAAAAAATGAATACACAAATTATGAAGCCTCATCAAGAATTCCAAAAAAAAAAAAAAAATGAATACACAAATTATGAAGCCTCATCAAGAATTCCAAACAAAAAAAAAAATGAATACACAAATTATGAAGCCTCATCAAGAATTCCAAACAAAAAAAAAAAATGAATACACAAATTATGAAGCCTCATCAAGAATTCCAAACAAAAAAAAAAATGAATACACAAATTATGAAGCCTCATCAAGAATTCCAAACAAAAAAAAAAATGAATACACAAATTATGAAGCCTCATCAAGAATTCCAAACAAAAAAAAAAAATGAATACACAAATTATGAAGCCTCATCAAGAATTCCAAACAAAAAAAAAAAATTAATACACAAATTATGAAGCCTCATCAAGAATTCCAAAAAAAAAAAAAAAATTAATACACAAATTATGAAGCCTCATCAAGAATTCCAAACAAAAAAAAAAATGAATACACAAATTATGAAGCCTCATCAAGAATTCCAAACAAAAAAAAAAAAATGAATACACAAATTATGAAGCCTCATCAAGAATTCCAAAAAAAAAAAAAAAATTAATACACAAATTATGAAGCCTCATCAAGAATTCCAAACAAAAAAAAAAATGAATACACAAATTATGAAGCCTCATCAAGAATTCCAAACAAAAAAAAAAAAATGAATACACAAATTATGAAGCCTCATCAAGAATTCCAAACAAAAAAAAAAAAATGAATACACAAATTATGAAGCCTCATCAAGAATTCCAAACAAAAAAAAAAAATGAATACACAAATTATGAAGCCTCATCAAGAATTCCAAACAAAAAAAAAAAAATGAATACACAAATTATGAAGCCTCATCAAGAATTCCAAACAAAAAAAAAAAATGAATACACAAATTATGAAGCCTCATCAAGAATTCCAAACAAAAAAAAAAAAATGAATACACAAATTATGAAGCCTCATCAAGAATTCCAAACAAAAAAAAAAAAAATGAATACACAAATTATGAAGCCTCATCAAGAATTCCAAACAAAAAAAAAAAATGAATACACAAATTATGAAGCCTCATCAAGAATTCCAAACAAAAAAAAAAAAATGAATACACAAATTATGAAGCCTCATCAAGAATTCCAAACAAAAAAAAAAAATGAATACACAAATTATGAAGCCTCATCAAGAATTCCAAACAAAAAAAAAAAAAATAAAAAATAAAAAAAATTGCGTTGAACTTTTCTAAGGTGGATCAAAATATTAGTTGTTGTAAAAGTTTTTGCGGATTTGCAACTCCTTCATATGATGGCTTCACATAACTTGTACATACAGGGTGGAACGATAAATTTGTCGCCCTAAAGAAAGCAACTTATTTTAAAACTTTTATTAAAATAATCAATTCAAGTAACTTGATTATGTAATAAAGTTGACATCTATTTAATGTAGCCGCTTTCAGCCTCAATACGGGTCTAGAACTGGGAGCATGCCTTTTCCACAAGCACCGTCGGGAAATTGCTGAATACTCGGCAGATGGTGGCGATCAGGTTGGCTTTGGTGTTTTCGGATGTCATATTGGTGATGTTTTCAACGTATGGCCAAATGAAGTAGTCTAGTGGGTTCAGGTCGGGGGAGCCAGTGAGAGAAGGATACAAAGTCGTAGCACTCCTTCTGAAGCCAAGCCTGGGTCTCTTTGGACTTGTGAGCCAGCATCGAGTCCTGCTGCCATATCTAATGTCTGCCAGCGGCCACTTGATTGCACCAGGGGATCACCACACTCTTCAGCACATACAAGTACACTTTGGTGTTGACTTTCAAGCCAACTTCGAAGATGTGAGGTGGCATGATGTGGTCCTCACTTGAAACCACACCAAAGACCATAACTGTGGCCGTAAACTTTGTTGAGCTGTGCCCTAAAACATTGAACTGTCCAGATTTGCATTGTCATAAATTGGATCGATAGAGAGAACGAGTTATACAGCAGTGCATCTCTGATCTCACTCATTGTTACTTTCAGACATGATAGAAGGCTCCTATCGCTCTCGCGATTTGGATTTGTACATAACTGGCCAACTAGTAGATAGTTTGCAAAAAAAAAAAAAAAAAAAGAGAAAAACGAAACCGGTTTTCATCAACCAAAAATGGAATCAGGTTTTTTTTCTTGTTCTCCTCTGTAGATGTATTCTTATTTTGGGAATTGACGTAAAAAAAAAACTTATAGCATAAACTGATTGCCATAATGGTTGATAGTTGACAATATTTAATTAAATTTTTATGCATTTAAATTATATCTGATATCTAATTATATTCACCATTTCTTTTTTACACAAATTCACCACTTATGGCCTGAAATCCAGCCGAGGATAAGGGTTTATGAGCGTATGGTACTCACTGAGACAACAGAATATTAATTAATAGTGGTGGAAATGAGGTAGAATTGGATTATTTAGGAGAGTGGCTAAATAAGAATTTGTTTACAATGGACTTGAAGATGATCATATTGTAGTCAGCTGGGATGCAGGCCAGCAGAACAGAGCTCAACATACAGGCAGTTCTAGAATAAGCTCTTTAGGCACAGATAAAGTGGCGAAACTGTTGATGGTTGTTGTAGTTAGGCGAATGTTTTTAATGAAAGTTTTTTTTATTCTTAAATTATCAACTCATGCGTTTTACTTCTTTATTTTGGCTTTTCCATCCTGTTGAAATTTGTTTTGTTTGTTCAAAAATGTTGAAAGTTGTTTTGTTTGTTCAAAAATGTTGAAAGTTGTTTTGTTTGTTCAAAAATGTTGAAAGTTGTTTTGTTTGTTCAAAAATGTTGAAAGTTGTTTTCTTTGTTCAAAAATGTTGAAAGTTGTTTTCTTTGTTCAAAAATGTTGAAAGTTGTTTTCTTTGTTCAAAAATGTTGAAAGTTGTTTTCTTTGTTCAAAAATGTTGAAAGTTGTTTTCTTTGTTCAAAAATGTTGAAAGTTGTTTTCTTTGTTCAAAAATGTTGAAAGTTGTTTTCTTTGTTCAAAAATGTTGAAAGTTGTTTTCTTTGTTCAAAAATGTTGAAAGTTGTTTTCTTTGTTCAAAAATGTTGAAAGTTGTTTTCTTTGTTCAAAAATGTTGAAAGTTGTTTTCTTTGTTCAAAAATGTTGAAAGTTGTTTTCTTTGTTCAAAAATGTTGAATGTTGTTTTCTTTGTTCAAAAATGTTGAATGTTGTTTTCTTTGTTCAAAAATGTTGAATGTTGTTTTCTTTGTTCAAAAATGTTGAATGTTGTTTTCTTTGTTCAAAAATGTTGAATGTTGTTTTCTTTGTTCAAAAATATTGAATGTTGTTTTGTTTGAAAACTTTTTACAACAAATGACTGGATCTGGCATTTAAATCACCTGAAAAGAGTTGATATCAGTATGTTGAAGTCAGTAATGTCTAATGATAAAGTTCAAGTGTCAAAATGGAACAATAATGTAATCTAATCAATAGTTAGGACGCTATTGCTCAGGTAGAGCCTTTAAGACCACCAAAATAGATAAGTGTTTTATTAGTGTAGCTAGCACTGTGAGAGTCAACCCCTAGGCAAAGTGAAGTGGGACTGGTACCTGCCAACTAATTGCTATAATTAATCAAAGTATTACACTATTTCTAATATGGACCCTGATTACGTAAGCCATTTATCCACTAGTATATATCAGGATGGATATAATCCGTACATGGCTGAGTGATAGATTGAATAAGAAAAAAAAAAAACAAGTGGTTATTTTGACTTGAGCTGATTCTTCGATTGATTAGAATGACAAAATCTGCTGTAATTCTTGAATTGTTGATAAAATGTCATTCCGGCTAAGCCAGAAAAGTGACCTCAATGACCCTAGACCATCAACAAATCAGGAGAATAGTAGTTCTTAAGGTTTGGTTGATATGCAAGCAGTCTAGAATAGATAGTTGGCCAATCATCTTTTAGCGAGGAATGGCATGGCGGGTTTTGATTAGTGGACGAGAACAATCACATTTAACCGACCTGACCACCTACCTTGATATAAAACAAGGCTGCACGCCCATTTTAATCAGGTGCTTGTGGTGTTAGTTGCTGAGTCACAGAAATGAATTGCAGAGTTTGCAAAGAGTGGCACAAAATTCTCTAGCATGAAGTAGAATGTCCTAAGGATGAACAGTCGAGATTTTTGAAAATTCGTGACATATCCTGCAAATTAGCGACTAATACACAAAGAACTGAACACTCTCAGAGAGAAAGTTACACCTTTTTTTTTTTACCTTTTATTGTTTTTTTATTCTTCAGTCAAGCAAAAGGACCTTTATATAACATTGGCATTGTTGATAATACATAACCAAAAAAAAAAAAAAAAATAGACTTGTGTACTTTTTTGTTTTTTCTTGTTTCTGTTTTCTTGCATTTAGGAATGATTGTTGACACCATTCTTTTCCAGCACCCTTGACAGTGACGACACATCAACCCATTGAAGGGAAACCTCATTTTTATGATAGGGACACCGTATAGCATACGAAAGTGTATCACCGGAATTGCCTAGCTTGTGAATATTGGGTCTATTAAGATTTGCAAACATGGGATTGCAAGAACGTTGTAGCCATCTGAGCTTGATCTTTGACATGACCTAATGAGAAGCCGTGGCTTGGATGGGTTTCATCTGGTTCCGTAATCTAGGATCTTGTATCTTTGGCCGAGACCAGGACTTGTAACTAGCAGGGGACTGACCTATTATAGTTGGTGATTGTGACCAAGGATTCTATGTATCTAGTAAGAGGTCAGTACAGTGAACCCCCCCTCTTGATTGGATCATAACTGATCCTGTGACCCAACAGAGTTATACAGAATGTTCAGAAAGTCACTGAAGGGTTGAAAAGCTGTCACTTTACCATTATTGATGATTTTTTTCTCTATTTCAGATATTTTACAGATAATATTTTGGAAATTAATGATGGATAAGTACAGCATTGTGCAACATTTCAAAAACATTCTTCAGAAATAAAGACTGTTTGAATTTTGCAATTTTCTTTTTAAATTTCCGAACGTTTTAGTCAGATTGTGTTCAAATTACAGAAAAGATATCAAAAACAAAAAAATAAATGGTGAGATCCTTCTGCCGTTCCAGTAAATATCTCACTCCTGATGCAATTCTTTACCTATATAAAAGCCAGGTATAGCCAACAATGAAGTATTGTTGCCACATCTGGGCAAGAGCTGCTAGAAGCAGCTTATTCTGCCTTGACAGAGTTCAAAATAAACTTCATAGCCTAGTGGGGGGTGCCCTTTTCTCTTCCCTGCAACCTCTTTCCCACAGAAGAGACGTTGCGAGCCTCTGCTTTATCCTTATTTTCATGGAAAGTGTTTGACTGAGCTTCAATCTATGGTCCCCCTAGCCAAAACCACTATCAATAATTTCCCACACTCTTTATCTGTGCCTAAACCTAAATGTAGATTCCATGAACAAAACTTCTTTCTTAGAACTGCACGTCTGTGGAACTCTTCCGTTTGCCTGCATTCCAGCTGACTACAATCTGATTGTCTTCAAGTCTAATGTAAACAAGTTCTTAATGAACCTTCCCGCTAAGTAATCCAATTTACAAAATTCCCACTAATTATGTTTACTAAGCTGTAATTACAATGACTAATGTATACCCCTTAACCCTTATCCTTGAATGGCCTCCGGACCTTGATAAGTAGTGATTCTTGTGTAAAAAAAAAAATCTAATTAAGTTCAAAACCCTTCAGTGACTTTTTGGACACCCCATAGTTATAAAGTTGTTTCAATGTTGAAAAAATATTAAGATTATAAAACAATATTGTTATATATTGAAACTTTATGCTAGTAAGTAGAAATTATGTTAACTAGTATGAATTTTGGCGACATTTACAAATACATGTCAGAATAACCTGATGGCAAACAGAAATAGACCAAGTGCCCCAAACCCGAGTGAGGTAAGGCGGGGCATGAAGGGTTAACTCCTTGGACTAAACACTAGAAGTTACAAAGAAATTACATCACGTGTTTGAGGAGCAGGATGGAGTTTCTAGTTAGAGTCAGGAAGCACACAGACTAGAAATGCCCAACAATGCAGAAATCTAAGTGAATATTTCCTCAACACTGTACGTTAGTCAATCGTTCATAAGTTAGAAAATTAAAAAAATGAATTAATTTTAGATGAAAATCTAAACTTGGAGTTGAAGTGAGTGAACCTTTTGGTTCAGGGACAAGAAATATGACTATTAGAGGCATAACTAAAATAAAGTGTAAGCAATGAAACTTGTTTTGATTTTGCAATTTTGCTGCAGCATCTTTTGTATTTTGGAATCGGTAAAAGACAAGGCATAAAAAGAGAAATGGTATATGGGAAAAATATGGACGAAAACCTCATGAGTTTATAACATTTTAAAATACAATACATAAAGGGAAAACATTAAAAAGTTTGTCAAATTAAAAAAAAAAGAATTTAAAAGGTAAATTTGTAAATGAGGAGCTAAATCCTCACGCAAACACAAATGATATTCTACTTTTCAAGTCATTACATGAAAAATTTCAGAAAAATTATTTTAGAATTTAGAGTGAAGGATGATCAGTTTTGCAAATTTAATGTAAAATGATCATGCATTTCTAGGTCATTGTCTAACTAGGTAGCGTTTCAAGGGAATATAATTAGAATTTGTAATGTTAAGGGAAATAAATTGTATGTTTTAAGAGGGTGATGGCGAGGAGAGGGTAAAATCCTCTTAACCCTAAGTCCGGGTGGCAACAGTGCCCATTAAATATTTGTGTCTCTTACTTATCCAACCAACAACTAGTATAATATAATACATATACATTTCTAGTTATGTGCTATGTTCAATAATTGAACAATTGACAGCAAAACAAATGACAACTGAGCTAATTCCTCTCCAACTCACATAGGACAGCTATTTATTATGTTTGTCACTTGTGCCACTTTTACCTGCGCACCTGGACAGTTACTTCATTCAATGTAGAAACAGTGTCTTGATTTCAGTGGGAGAGAGGGGCAATAGTTCTGGTCAAGACAGGGTGACTACACTAATCACCTCCCATTTGGGACACAGTAGATGGGTGTGCAGCAAGGTGTAGAGAGAGAGAGAGCTTAGTCATGACAGAGGTGGAGCATTAATAGAAAAAAGAATTTCAGGATTTCAAAAATATTTTAAGAAAAAATAAAATCCGCTTCAACTGTAGAATAAGTAATTTCTGAACTTATCAGCTTTAAGATGGATGCCATTAAAACAACATTATCTTAAACTAAATTATTATAAATTAATTTGGTCAATTAAAGTTAAACATTTAATGATCAAAATAATAATTAGGCTATATTATTATGATAGTGTTTGGTCATTAAATTATTAATTGAACCAACTTATTCTAAAACTAGAACTACTTTGGTTAAAATAATAGTTTCACTATGTAACGATCTTAAAGCTGAAAAGTTCAAAATAACCAATCAACATTATTGGACATTTGTGTGAAAACTATGCAAAATAGGAGAGATAATCTAACTGTCTGTATAGTATAATTGAAGTTTTAGATTGATAATTCAGTTTTTAATGTAGTTTAATGAAAGTCGATTTGAATTTCAGTTATAACACGGTTTATATAAATGTTATATATATTCATGTAAACATTTACTTTATTATCGTCATATTCTAAATTTAGGTAAAAACGGCAGAACCGGATAACTAGATGGAAATGGTATTGGAAAAATATAAATAAAAATCTATAAGGCGTTCATCAAAATCTTTGATACTATTCATAAACGGAAAATATTAAAAAGTTTGTGAAATTAAAGAAAAATATCTATATTAAAAGTAATCCAAAAAGAAAAAAATATATATATATAAGATTCAATGTTCATTTTTTCATGTGTGAACAGTCTGACCCACCTCCCCCAAAAATTAAAATTTAGAGTGGGGGATTAGTTTCACATATGAATATAACGTAAACTGATTACTTATTTCCAGACCAATCAAACATTTTAGACATTTAACTTAATTTTTATACTACTAACTTTAAACCGGACTAGCAACTTGTAAAACTAGATGTAATTGCAAATGTAAAACTACATGAAATGTAGGGCAGTAGACACTGCCCTACATTTCATGCGTCAACACTTAATGTACACCAATCACAATCCAGGATTTATCTTCCGTGATTCAAATCAATCAAAATCAACCATTTGGAAAAATTTTTTTGAATATTTAAAAAAAAAATGCAAAACCTCTTTGTTATTACACCTGCTCTAAATATTTGCAGATTTTAGAATATATTTTTTCTTTTCAAAATAGATGTTAAAGTGTAGTATCTGTTTTGATACTATACATATTATCTTTTCTGTCCTCAGTCAGCGAAAGAGGAATTCTTCTAGACTGATGCAATAAAGTGTTGCACATAGCCAAGAGGTGTGAAGGTGCCAATCGACCATACAACTTACAAGGGAGACACAAAGGTAAAAGGATAATGGCAATAGCAAAGAAGAATGACAGACACTAATATTCGTTTAAAGATAATGGATATGATGTTCCATTTACCAAGAATCAAAATGGTAAATTTGTAGGTAATAGAGATTGTCAGTCCGAATGAGACTGGGTCAGTCACTGGAAACTAGTAGCTGAACATCAGTGGGCTCTGGTGGCCAGACATCAATGGGTTATGGAAATTAGTAGCTGCTGGAGGCTGGAAGCTGCCAGATGCGCTAAGTGAGCCAGAGTTCACTGGTTGTAGAGAGTAATCTCAAAGGAAGTTTGCATGCAGGTAGTTTGTGGTACTTAACCCTGAAAAAGGCTGTTTGATTTGCAATAAGTTGTTGTAGTTAACCCTGGAAAGAATTGTTGAACTACTGTTGCCACTGCTGTTGAGACCCTTCAGCTGCTGGGTTCAGTTGACTTAACTGGGAACATTAAAGTCGCATTTCGGGTGGCTTCCTGAAGTCATTAAGCATGCATGCGCAGGGATTGTTGGTCACATGTCTTTCTGCCGACAAGCATAAACATCGTTTGTGTTTTAGAGTAAGCGGTGATCCAATACACACTGTGACAATAGTATAGTATCAAAAGAGATACCTCATTTTAACGCTAATTCTATTTTGAGAGGAACAAAAAGATTTTAAATGGAAAAGAAAAACATTGTAAAATCGACAAATATTTAAAATCGAGGACATAGACACAGGATTGGTTTTTGATGTCGTGACTATCCAGCTCCCGAAAAAGAAGACGGTGGGGGGGGGGTCGTTCTGGATTATGACAAAAATAAAAATGGCCTTATTCTGAAAGTATTTTTACTTCACTGATCAAAGATAGAAAAGATAAAATACTAAGTATGGTAAACTTTAATGTTAATTATATTTGGAAAAGTTAAATTGAAAAAAGTGAAAAGAAAAAGAAAACCGGCAAATACTTAAAGCAGACGTATATATATATATAAGTAAATTCTTGGTACAGCAAAATGGAAGGAGAAATCTCAGAGGAAACATAATTTAATTTAAATCAAAAAGATCAAAGAAACAAAAAAAAAACGGGCAGGTGGAATTGTTAAAATTTCCTTAAGGCCTTATAGTCTGACCCTCTAAGAGGAAACGTCAGAATGATAAATTAAAAGCTAAGAATCGAATGAGGAAAGAGGGAAATTGGTTTCAGTTGGAAAACCAGTTAGAAAAAAAAAATATATATATATATAATTCTCACTGTTCAGGTGGTTTTAAATTAGTAAATATTTCCAACTGATGTTTCAAAATCTTTTGTCTACACAGGCTAGGTCGAGAGTTATTAATGACTAACGCCTCAATGATATTGAGATGATAGTTCGACCTAGCACTGTATAAAACAGAAAACCAACCATTGGAATATTGGTCAGAACACCTATTTATACTAATCAGGTGATTACCGATGGCGGACTCATGAGCTTGGGAGTATATATATATATATAGTTTTTACATTATTCAAAAAAACAACTTTTTTCTATTTAAATTTCAAGTGGTTAAGTTGATTCACACGAGACAAATTAATATTTTTATTAGTGGTGGGTTTAAAGGTTTGTTTTTTTAAAACCCATTCTTTTAAAAATTTGATATGCAAAAATGATCCCCTTAATCTGCATTCTAAAACAATTGTTTTTCTTTGTTATCCTTTATTTCTGTGAAAGATCAGCGATACAATATGGTGATTTATTTTAAATAAATAAATAACACAAGAAAAAAGTAACTTGATGTTCAATATTGGGAAAGTGGGCTTTGTCTATTAAAAAAAATATTAAGACTCCCACCCTGCCCATTCCCAACTCAGTAAAGTGTCAGAAATTACACAAGTTGAATTATGTTACTGCTTTGAGTTGATAAAACTAACCATGTTTTCAAACAACCATTCTTATTGGTTGATTTTAGTTTGCAACTATCACTTCCAGTTGGGTGTTTTTCAACGGTTTTATTCAGTATCAAAAAACGTGTTGTAGCGATGGGACTCAATTTAATTTTCTCCTTGACGTTTTCACATCATCACTTTATCAATCACAATATGACTAATAAATTATTGGTTCATTAACAGCTTATATGTATTGTAATTGAACATGTTGCATTAACTATTTTTTATATAAAGCTATGATTACCAATCTTCATAGAAGATTTTAACTACCCCCACCCCTGGGGAAGGAAGCAAAACTTCACAACGATGTTGCCCTTGTGTAACAGACCGATTCTTCAAGAACTCAATGTAAGTGTGCTTTTCAATGTGTTGTAAATTCTTGACTGTCTAAGGGCTCAATGTTGTGAGATTAATCGAAAAGAGAGTAAATGGTAAAAGCACAAAATAGTTAACAATCAAGTAATCGTAAAACAAACAAACAAAATGTCAATTTTTTCAACATAATAGATTTTCTATAGGCAGCTCCTTTGGGTGCAAAAAGGCAGGAAAGTTGCTTACCCAAATCGCCATCTTCTTCATCTAAGGTTTGGGCCAATATGGTGGTCAGCCCTGTCAGTAAGGCAGTTATTAATAAAAGTATAGAACCTTCTAAACCCAATAAAACTACAAAATTGAAATTGTTAATTATGCAGCGTTGATAACCACACTGAGAAAGATTGTAAAAAAATGTCCTTCGTATAACTTAAAAGTACAATGCGCTAAGGAAATTGCCCTTTGTACTAGATGCCTCAGAAATCACACCGAAGAGACTTGCAAAGGTGTTCGAGGTTTCCCTTATCCATGTGCATCTTGTGGACTTAAGACACATTATACTATCATGTGTCCTCAATTGTCCAAGCCCTTTCTAAAAAAGATGATTCTGTTGAAGCAGCAAAATTGCATATTCCCTGTTTTAAGGGTGCCTATGAAGGAAAAAGGGCATCCTATCGCTTTTAGTTTCATAATACACACTAGATGTCAAAGATCTTTCTAGTGTCATCCTTAAAAAATTGTGCACTCAGGAGAAATTAACTCCTAAATCTGTGAAGATGCCTTTTAATACTTTTATAGGCACAAAATATAATTTTTTGGGGACCCAAGCACCATTTCCCTTTACAGCACATTTTACCAACATTTTGAATTTAAGGTTTGAAGTGTCACATGAGTGTTGATGAGGTGACGAACGACATAAAAGAGGTGGGGTTTTTGTCTGTGACGATTATGAAAAATTAAATAACTCTGATTTATACGGTCTTATTGGGTTAGATTTAATTCAACACCAGAAAGAATTCCAATTAGTCAATTTTATTAATGGTACAACCTGGAAAATTTTTAACACAATTCCATTTGGAAGTGTTGGTAATTTTTTGAAGCATGATGCGGTCAAAATTACCTCCCTTTGAGCAGGTAGTACAATCACTGCCTGAATGTTCAAGTTATGTTTAAAAAATACGTTAAATCCTATCTGTTCTTACCCAGACACTTTAAATCCTTTTTTTGATGGCTCTTCTGTAGTGCATGGAGTTGAAAGTTCTTTTTCTTGATTCCATTGAAGTAGACGAAAATTCTAAGCTATCCTTTTATGATGAAGATAAAATTAATGATACCAATTCAAATGAGAACTGTTTGCCTATTAATATTTCTGACTTCTCATTGTTAACTACAGCAATCAATATACTTGAGAAAGCTTTAAGGTTCTGTTGAGGCAGCGACATATAGATACCACCCACAGAGCAAAATTATTGCCTTTCTCCTGTATGCAGAGGGAAGAATTTATCTATGAGTTGGAATACTTGAATCAACCTTCTAAGTTATGACTCGAAGAATATCTGCTCTTGGTTTGTTTATGATAAGGATCGTCTGTTGCAGACTAAAGGATGTATATAGAATTCTAATATCCACGCTTTTCAAGTTAAATATCCTATACTTTTAGGAAAGCACCACCACTTGACCGAATTTGTCATTAAATAACTGTTGCCATTTGGGAACTAATTTAAAGTTGAGATTATCTGGATTCTGGATTCCTCAGCGCTTAGGGATCATCAAATCTAAGGGAGATAACCAGCATGAACATAGCAAAAATAAGCATATTTTGCAAGATATGATTTGGGACGCTGAAATAATCAATAGAACAATGAAAAAATGTTAAAATGAAAAAAAAAAAATGAAAAAAAAAACAGATTACACAATTACTGTAGCCGAGTTCCGGAAATTGCTGAAACAATTTACGAAAAGGAAACAAGTTAGCGAAGTTAATCAACAAACTTAAAAAAATAACCACGTTAAGTAGCAAAATAAACTTATTAATGTACACAAAACAAAACTAAAACAACCTGTTCCAATGAAACTATGTTAATTAATCAACAGCAAAAATTAAATAAACTTGTTAATTAATCAAGAAGTTGTTGTCCAATTAGCCAAAGAAAAATACTTCCCTTATTTACGAGACCCCCCCCAAAAAATTCTGAACACTTTATCTTGTGCAGAATCTTTGAACGTTGTTATTTTTTCCTAATCATAAACAGAAATGACTGATTACCTAAAATAAAGAAAAATAAATTCCTTATTTTTTAATTTTTTATTTTTGTTAAAAAAAAAAATTACATTGACGGTTTAAATACTTCAAAATCTCCAAAAAAGTTTTAATCATCCTGACACTGACTGATTACCTAAAATAAAGAAAAAATTTTTTGTGTGTGTGAAATCAATTTTTTTTTCATTAAACATTCTTTCATTGTTCTATTGATTATTTCAGCGTCCCAAATTATATCTTGCAAAATATGCTTATTTTTGCTATGTTCATGCTGGTTATCTCCCTTAGATTTGATGATCCATTGACATAAGTGCCGATTCCTCAATAGAGGCAATTAGTTAAGAAAATTCTTTGCAATTGAATCATATGTAAGAAAATTAATTTGTTGTTTTATAAAGCATCCTCGGATTCTTAACTGCTCACTCACCGGGTAAATTTTGTTCACTCATTTCAACAAGTGGGTATTGACTTTGCAGGTCACTTTTGGCGAGACAAAGATGAAGATGTGAACATGTATATCTTATTTACTTGCATGCGTCTACATGCTCTTCATCTGGAACTATTGCCCGATATGAGCACTAGATCCTTTCTATTTGGTATTCCTACACATGTCTATTTCGACAATGCTAAGACCTTTCTAGCATTCAGCATTATGTTATCTCAAATATTCGTTTCTGACGATTTCAAAGAAAATTTTAGGTCAACTTCGATTAATCATCTCACCATCCCTCTTTATTCGGCTTGGCAAGGAGGTGCATGGGAAAGAATGATAAAAACTATCAAACAATGTTTAAAAAAGTTAATAGGTAAAAAAAAATAGTTAATTACTTTGAGTTCTTAACTATCCTGTCTGATGTGCAGAAAGCAATCAATGATCAACCACTTATATTACTGCTTCAGAAGGGGGTTTTGATATTTTAACCGTTAATCATTTTTTGCAAACTCGTTATAATCCACGTTTGTTGATTAATAATTATGGCTAGGATGATTTGTGCCCTAATCCGCTTAATAGAGTTGAAATTTTAGAATCTCTACAATTAAGAAACAAATACATTGAAAAATTCAGGAAAATGTGGCACCATGAATATTTATTGTCTTTAAGAGAGGTTGACGCTAATATATTAAGCGAGTGCCTTCAGAAGGTGCTGTATTGGCTAAAACTCCAAATAAATCTCGACCCTTGTGGAGCGTAAAGTGCTTAGACTCATCTTTGGGAATGATGGCAATGTTTGATCAGCCTGCGTGTTAAGGGACAGATGCGAACGAGTCCATTCTTTGAAGCATTTATTTCCCCTTGAATTAAAAGGTGTTCCTGCGTCATTTTTAGCAAAATTTGTAGAAGAAGGTGGTTCCTTCTTCTGCCCCACTTGTTCCGTCTCAAATGACGGATTTTCCCCTTCGGCATGCTGCGACGTCTATGATTTTTGGTATCATTTGAATTGTGTTGGAGTGAATCAACAGGATATTCTTAGAGAATGGATTTGTCTGAATTGTTCAAGAAAATATCATGCTAAGTTCTTTATTCCAATACTTCATATTGAGTTGTCTAACTTATTTTCATAGTTATCATTCCTAAGATTGTTACTAATCAAGCTAGGTTTGTTGGTTGTAATTTTCTTTTGTTGTAACAAAAAGAAACATACTTTTTTGCCATATGATTGTTGGTTGAGTCGTTGTACCACCAACAATTAATACTCGCTACCGGAATCACAGGTTAATATATATTTGCCTTATACTAAATAATTGAAAAAAAAGTAATCGAAATCCATTTTTTTTTTTTTTTTTGCCTTTTTGGCAGTGTGTCAGAAATTACACATGTTGAATCATGTTACTGCTTTGTGTTGATAAGACCAACCATATCTATTTTGAAACAACCATTCTTATTAGTTGATTTTGATTTGCAACCGCCACATTTGGTTGGCGTGTTTTTTTTTTTTAATTTTTATTCAGTCTCAAAAAGAGACTTGTACTAATGGGACTTAATTTTCCCGTTGACGTTTTGACATCATCACTTTGTCAATCACAGTACGACTAATAAATTATTGGTTCATTAACCACTTATATGTATTAAATTATTGGTTCATTAACCACTTATATGTATTGTAATAGAATATGTTGTATTACATTAACTAGTTTTTATTTTTATATAAAGCTATGACCAACAATCTTCATAGATTTTAACTGCCCCCCCCCACCCACTGAAGAAGGAAGCAAAATTTCAATGATTTTGCAATTGTGTAACGGACCGCTTCTTCGAGAACCAAAAGTAATTTTTTGTGAATTTCTGACGATTTAAAGGCTCTATGTTGTGTAAGAATAATTCTTACATAAGAGCGTAAAATGGTAAAAGCACAGAATAGTTAACAATCAAGCAATCATAAAACAAAATGTCTTATACTAAGCACAGTATAATTTAATCCTTTATCCACCTGTATACTTTTAACATGCTAAAATTGTATTTTAATGTCAATTTTTTTTTTTTTTTAAGCTGTCTTTATGACACTCAAAAAACAAATGGTCACTTGTCGATTAATCTCTGAAATGTTGTAACAATGACTTGCCCAGTTACTAACCCTAAGGCACAGTGAATAGATAGGAATAAAATTACACCAAGCAAAAACTATGCATTAACAAAAATTAGGAAGTTTGGAAGGGGTGAGGATAGAATTCATCCCCTGTAGTTTTAAATAGGGGTTAAACCAAGACCGTCTTAAAAGACAAGATGGCCGGTGAGCAAAAATAATTTAATCTGCTGACGTCATCACGGATAGTCCATACCGGTGACACCGGTAGTCACCTGTAGGCATTCGTAACGTCTTGAAGTCAGTGTAATATTTCTTTTTTTATTAAAATGCCTTCACCATCTCCATTCAGCAAAGTAAGTTTTAACGTGCTCCCCCCCCCTGTATTTAACACGATGTAACTATAATTTAATTCAATATTATCATCCTAAATGTTCTACCATTCAAAAGAAGAAGCTTCAAATAAATTGCTAATATTAAAAAAAAATTTTTTACAGCATACAAAACTAATGAAAATGCGAGACAACTCTTTAAAACACGATTTTTTTAAGCTGTTGACACACGTTTAAAAATCTAACAAAAATTAATTTTCCTGAAATTTTTCAATATTTAAAAATAAATTATGCCGGCTGATAAAATTTTTAAACTTTTTTTTAAAGCTAGAAAGATAAAATTTAAAAATACTTATTTTTTATATATATATATATATATATATATATATATATGAAACTAAACTAAAAAAAAAAACGCGCGTTCACTCGTGGTCTTAAACAGTCTTGGCCTTCGGGACCAGATCAAAGTGTAGTATCTGTTCTCCAGATGCTGCATTCTATTTCTTGTTCTCTTTCGGTGGAGGAGAAATCCTTCACGACTGAGACAATTTTTATTTTTGTACCTTTTCTCCACGTTAAAAAACGACCCTGGTGTCTAACTCTGTCCCGTGGGGAGGCATAGTAAATAAGTACAATTCATTTCATTAACGTAATTGGGTTTGTATTACTGTACACATAGATTCGAAAAAGTTGTCAAAAACAAATATATAACAAATAAATG
The DNA here is from genome assembly GCF_053919585.1 of Euprymna scolopes. Taxonomy (NCBI): domain Eukaryota; kingdom Metazoa; phylum Mollusca; class Cephalopoda; order Sepiida; family Sepiolidae; genus Euprymna; species Euprymna scolopes. The sequence goes on from NC_136509.1 coordinate 66,231,545, forward strand.
TTATCAAAGGCAAGATAAGTTACTTTTCTACCAAATATTTTTTGTGTTTTTATTCAATGTAACATGTTTATTCAGCTCAAAAAACATAGTGTTTACCGATGTATTCGAAAATTCAAGATGGCGTCTGATTCTCTCTTTAACACGGTAAGTTTGGGATAAGGTGTTATAAATAAAAAACTATACAACATACTATTAAAAACCCGCCGAATATATGTCAACCTACGTCACGGTAACATATATTGAGCGAGTTTTTAACAGTATTTTATCCGGTTTTGTATTTATAACACTTTTCCCAAACTTACCGTGTTAAAGAGAGAATCAGACGCCATCTGGAATTTTCGAATACATCGGTAAACACTATGTTTTTCGAGCTGAATAAACATGTTACATTGAATAAAAACACGAAAAATATATCCAGTTTGGTAGAAAAGTAACTTATCTTGCCTTTGATAACATTTATTTGTTATATATTTGTTTTTTGACAACTTTTTCGAATCTATGTGTACAGTAATACAAACCCACGTATTTTAACAAACTGAAAATATGGATATAAAAAAATGATTTTGCATGTTATTTTTGTTATGTGGTGAAATAATCTTAAATAAGAAACATGATTTTTTCTTTAGGTTAATTTTTTACTGTGCAATATTTCATGAATTTATTAAAAATATTGTTTTTGATTTTGAAAAAAATATTGTGGTTCATTTTGATTTAAAAATATTCATTTTGATTAAAAAATATTCATTTTGATTTAAAAAAATATTCATTTTGCTTTAAAAAAGTTTAATTTTAATATTTGTTTATTGTCTTAACTCATATCAAATGTTTTGCTTGTGTTCTGCTTCAAATATTCATAATCTTACATGCATAATTTTCATTTAATTATATTAAATAAACTTCAAGTTTATTTCAAATCAAATCGTGTTCCTTCACTTTTTTAAAATGTAATTTATAAGTAATTAAAGAACGCATTCTAATCTTTAAAATCTATAATACAACGAAATATTCAATTGCTTATAATATACTTAAACAAATAACTTGTGTTTTTTTTAAATTATTTTTTTATTATTAATATTAGATGAGTTTCAGTATAAATCGTGTTCTTTCTTTATTTCTTTATTTTAATCCAATTTTGAAGTTTTGTAACGCTGTCTGTAAAAATTACTGTTCATTATTGACAGTCTAAGAGTTCCACATATCTTGCTTGTTGGGACCTCGGCGATGACGTCATTTTTTCAGCTGGCCGGCCATCTTTATAACGAAGGCCACGGTTAAACGTGCAATGTTTTATTTCTTATACCATATTATTTATTGTAGATAAGAATACTTAGCTAAATCACTCCCTTGCCCCTCCCCAAATTAGATTCTATTTGGTGCACGCGTATGAGCGATATCCCACTACCCCCCCCCTCTTATTTTTTTTTTTTTTCAACTCAAAAAATTTAAGTCAATATCTAAATATTTGTATGAGGTGCTCAGTTTCTAATACAACATTCAAGTAAATCAATCACCTATTTTAGAGTCACTTAACATTTTTAAGCCAAATTTCACGAATTTAGCCATCTTTAAGCAGTTTGGTCTTTTTTCAATTTCGCTTGAAATTTGCCGTTTTCCTATTGGTATTCGCTCAAGATTGCGTAACAACAAGTCTCTCCAGATTTCCAATGTTCTCCACCTCTCCACTACTCGTGCAGATGATTGCACGTTATCGCAACAGCCGTTTGCCATTGATTTCTCGTTGGCAGCAGCTATTGGTGTTTCCTGGGGTTTGAGTGACAAAATGCCTCTCCAAGGTACCAGATTTTAACTGCACACTTCCAGTGGAGGTCTTATTAGTACTCTCTCACCTCGGACTTTCCATCCTCCCTGACCCTTCACAACTAGTTGGTGTGGCACCAGTCGATGTCATCTACAGTTTTTTTTTTTTTTTTTGGCACTTCACGGGGAATGTGGACCCTGCGTAAACGGGTTTTAATTTAATGGCTGCTCCCTGAGGTTTTCTTTCACTTTCTTTGTATATATCTCATACACTGTTTTGTAATCGAGCATGCATTTTATTTTTGGATTTTTTTTTTTATTTCTTTAATTAAATTTGATTTATAATTTTATTACCTGCTTGTTTTTATTTTGTTTTCATTTTGTTTTAATTTATTTTTATATTTTCCACAATAATATTTTTTGTTACATTTATTTTTTTATGCATATTCAAATAATGCTTTTGGCCTTTTTTTGGCCTCCAATAGTATCTTCAAAAAAGTTTTCGTGATTAAATAAACCAATGAAAACCTTTTGCGTATGCGCTTTTTAGGGAGCAACCATTTAATTAAAACCCGTTTACGCAGGGTCCACACTTTTTTTATTATTGTTGTTATAATAATAGTAAATAATAATAATTATGGTGCTTGTGCAGTGTACCCACTGTGCCATATTTTAGACAGGATTTTCAAGTTTAATGAAATTTTTATGGTATCATTTTTTTATTCATCAAATTATGTGAAAGTGCAGAATAGTTAGAAAGCCCCCCCTCCTGTTAAGAATGGCTTTCTATTTATTTTTTTCAGCATGGTGCATACTACATTTATTTATAAGATAAAACACAAGAAAATATGTTAACTAAAATTTAATGTACTCTTTATTTTTAATTCATATCAAAACTTTAATTAAAACTGATTAGTTAATGAGTTTTTAAGATGAATTTGTGTTCGTTATGCCTCAGGAGAGAATTTCCTATTTCATTTCCCCATTTCAGTCATGTAAATTATTTACAGATATTTTATAAAACAAAAACTTTTAACAAAAAGTTTTAAATATATTTCAAAGAAATAAATTACGCCCGATGCTAAAATACTGAATTCATCGATCGTTTAAAAAGAAAAAAAAAAAAAAATTAAACAAAAAAAACTGTTGTGAAAAATACTTCTAACTTTAAAATATTTGGAAATACTCAATGAAAAGTTTTATTCATTAAAAGAACGAACTGAAAAATATTCTCATATAAAAATTGTCTGTTTAGCAGTTTAAAAAAAATGAAATGAAATATTCGACCTTCTTCAATAGAAATAAAAGTTCCCTCAATAGAAATAAAGCAAGTTCACCTACAGTTATATTTTGTTAGATTAAAATTATCCCAATGTGCAATTATGATAATTGTAATAATCTCCTGTACCTCTACAAAGCCACTATTCGCCCATGTATCGAGTACTGCTGTCACATTTGGGCTGGTGCATCTGCTACTAGTCTGTCGCTCCTGGACAGGGTCCAAAAGAGAGTCACCAAATTAATAGGTCCCGAACTGTCATCTTAACTTCAGCTCCTGTCTCACCGACGAAATGTTGCATCCCTCTGCCTGTTTTACAAGTATTTTAATGGTGGATGCTCTGACGAACTACAAGCCCTTGTGTACCCCCCCCTCGATGAAAATACCCCCAACAAATAGCGAAGTCCCACCCCTACATAGTTGAGATCCTTAGATGTAAGAAAGCCTTTTACTCTAATAGCTTCTTCCCCAGAACTGCAGGATTTTGGAATTCTCTTCCGGTTTCCTGCTTCCAACTGTACTGACATGCAGAAGTTCAAGTGTAATGTGAACAGACATCTTGTTGCTAAACTCCCTACATAGTACCCCTGCAACTTAGGTCTCCAATAGTAACCCTCCCTACATCAAAGTTGCCACGTGCCTTGTTTGGGGTGAAAATGTAATAAAAAATAAAAATATTGGGGAATTGTCTTTTCTCTTTATGAGAATAAAAAACATAATTACAACAGCCACAAATATAAGGCAATAAAAAATATTTTTTATGGCAATGTGGTTGAACACCAGAAGCTTTAGGCAACTTCGTGCCTTTACCTACATGTTGATCTGGTAATAACATCACGCTGTCATGTTCATTGGCCTGCTCTCTCGTTAGCCGTGGTTTGACTAATCTGATGAAAGAGGCCGCTCAATGCGCGACAAATGAGCAGACGATCTTTGGGGAAATTATTGGCCGGGAGGGGAAGATTAACTGGGCAAGTCGCTAGCTTCTTGACAGTTACCTTTTTAAATTTATGTGAAAATAGAAATTTGATATTGATCCTTTTGTCTCCATCTTTTAAACCATATATCGGAAAGCTACCCGATCGGATTGAGGAAGTTTCTTCCACATTCGCTGTCTCTTCTCGCCCCAGCACCACCCTGCACCCCCCCCTCCAATGTTAATAGAATTTTTGTGAAATGTCAAACGATATTCTACTCGGTAAATGTTAACGCGTTACTTAAAGAAAAATGGTTAATTAAACTGCAGAAGCACCTATTAAAACTACAAAGTTCTAACACCCCCTTCCCCGCAAAAAAAAGAATGAAGGACATGCTTTTTTAAACCGCCTGTGAAAACTTTATTTTTTAGATCAATTAAAAAATCATTAAAAACTACATAAGAAAATAAAAAAAAAGAGAACCACATATTTATTTTGAAAACTTTCCAATTTAAAATGGACGCTTAAAGATTCCTCCGCGATGTGATAGGACACTTCGTTACGCTCGTTCGCACGCGAACATATCATGTAAAAAAACACTACAGAAGGTGGTGAAACGGTGCAAAATAGTCCCAAGGTCCAGGGGTCCATACCATGCAAAACCTGTACCTGGAAAACTCAACCCTTTTTGCTAAGTAGGAAAACTGGTCCCTTATTGAATAAATATCGATTGAAAACACATTTTATGACCGTTCTTTAAGATATTGTCTTTTAAACAGAATACACATCCCATAATATTTAAAAATATTTTTATGCTTTTACCGTTTTAAAAAAAATTAAATTGATTTTTCTAAGTGTTCGTTTTCTACCTAGCTTTGAAAGTTTTTAGTGGTTCAACTTATTTTAAAGAGTTTTAGTAAAATAAAAAGAAAAAAAAAGTAATGTCGAACGTTACTTTTGAATTAAAATGCCTGACATGAGATAATGTGAGAAATTCCACATACAACCAGCATCTTTCTTTTAGGCCGGCCATACAGCTCTAGTAGCCGGTCTGCGATTGGTTTGAATTTGAAGGTGTCAGATGATTTGACTTGGTGCCTTTTTTGTATTCATGCGTTTATTTTTCAGTCTAAGAAAAAGCACGGAACGGGATAGACTCAAACCACAGCGGTTCTCTTTCTAGTGAGCCAGGATAATTCCTTCATGGACACCAAACAGTCAGTGAATGAAGGACATTTCTCTACAAGTAGAGACAACTTATATTGCTGAATCTATTCAGATCAAGGATGACATTCAAGAAACTGTTCGTCATGTTTATTGTCCAAATATTGGATCTTATTTCTTCTTAAGTCCCAAGGGGCTCACATTATGCCTGATTATAGGCGCCATCATTCCCGCCATGTTCTCCATGATCATCATGGATCCTTCCAAAGGAATAACAAACTAACATTCCAACAATAGGAATTCGAACTAAAGGTTCCATGCGTATGGAAGCAAATCAGGCCACCGTTTTGCAAAAGGACTTACCAGAACCAAAGAATTCCATTGCTGTTATTTGTGAATAAAATTTGAATTTAAAAGGTATGGCTTTGTTTGTGGAATTCATTTATTACTGCAGGGAGGAAATTGAGTGTGTAGGAAAGAAATTTTTTACAATGATCAGATCTTAGGAGTCTCGATAATCACTCAAAAATAGAAAATTAAAGAAAATACTGAAGTAGATATAGTTTTAAAAGCCCTCCCCCCTCCAAAAGAAAATAAATTTGTATATTTTTAGGTGATGTCCAAGATCACTGCTTGGAAAAGAATCAAGCTACCGGAAGTAGATACGGTTGATTATTGTTATGAAGTGCATACGAGATCTCATTTCGATTTGTGAAGCTTTCTTTGCAAGAAAGCAACAAATTTAGCAGGAGCAGCGAATACATCGTTGAACGGGGTTGGAAGTGTGTTTTCAGCCAATCACATTGCAAGGAAAGAGAATATAAAAATATTTTCCCTAACAGCCCTCGCTGGAGCCGGTCTGTCCACTATAAAAAGGAGCAAACGTGCCCAAACCAGTCAGCCGAGCCCAGAATTACAGTCTGTCAACCAGCATGGGGTAATCATCGGCTCCGTCGGATTTTTTCCCGACGTTAAAAAAATCACTTTCGCGCGCATCATTCATCAACTTCTCCACATGGAAGCACCAACAGCGAGAATTAACATTTAGATTTGATTTTATCATGTTTCCTATTAGCGCCTGACTTTTCTCTAAGAAGTCACAAACATTAACTTTGCGGCAAAAAATCTTTCCTGAACATTCTCACATCCTTACGAACTTTGAACACTTTAGTTTGTTTTTGCTTTCGTTTTGTTTTTGTTTTTTAATAAACGATTGAGAAATCAATCATTTAAATTTTAAACCTATATTGTTTGTCTGGTTTCTTCTCGCCACCATACGCTTATTCCTAATATAACATTATAACATTATGTAATGAAACCGAACGAAAGACACGAAAAACGAAACCATATATATATATATATATATATAATTACCTAAGTTTGTAACAAAAAACAAAAAAAGAAAACACTTCTTGTATTATCAAATAATAAAGCAAATATTTTATTTAAAAACTTTGGTAGGTATTTTTTTAGATTAGGTCCACCTCCACAATTTTCTTTTAAATGACAACTTTTATAGGTTTTCCACTATGCTGAATACGAAAATAGCATTGAGATTTTGCAGAAATAAGTAGTTATCGAGATATAAAAAGTTGTATTATGCATTGTATTCTTTGGCGGCCATCTTTTTACGCGCGTGCCATAAACAAATCTACTCATCTATGACTGACACTGCACTCGCATAAAAAGATGGCCGCCAAAGAATACAATGCATAATACAACTTTTTATATCTCGATAACTACTTATTTCTGCAAAATTTCAATGCTATTTTCATATTCAGCATTATCGAAAACCTATGAAAGTTGTCATTTAAAAGAAAATTGTGGAGGTGGACCTAATCTGAAAATTTACCCTTTGGTACTTCACGGGGGTGTAGACTCTGCGTAAACGGTGTTTTTATTTAATGATTGCTCCCTCAAAGCACATGCACAAAAGGTTTTCTTTGGTTTATTTAATCACAAAAACATTTTGAATGTACTATTCGAGGCTAAAAAAGGGGGGGGCAAAAGCATTATTTGAATATGTATGAAAAAAATAATTTAACAAAAAAAAAAAAATATTTAGTGGAGAAAATGGCGGAGTTGTACGACCATCACCCCCATGCGTAATTTCTATATTGATAGGTTTTTGAATTTTTTTTACTGATTATTATTGATTGGACACTAATTAACCAGATTATGAAAAAAAATTGAAAAGAAAAAAATCATTTCGACATTTGAAAGGGGTGCTCACTTTTTAGTTACAACGTTCTTGTAAGTCGATCACCCATTTCTTTTTTTTTTTTCTAAACACGGAAGTGTCTTCGGGAGATATGAAATGGCCCCATGTTGACGAGGCAATGTATCGGGAGGCATACGATATGAAAATTGACAACGGGATGGAAAATTATGAAACATTTCTCCAGCATGTTAGTGAAATTTATAATACTTTATAATTTTTTAAAAAACATGCTACATTAGATAAAAACACTAAAAACATATCCAGTTAGGTAGAAAAGTAACTTCTATTGGCTTTGATAACATTTATTTGTTATATATTTGTTTTTTTGACAACTTTTTCGAATCTGTGTACAATACAAACCCCAAAAACTAAATTAAAAAAAAAAAACAACAATAAAAGTCATGTTCATTCTCTCTTTTTTTTCTTTGAGAAACAAAAGTTTGACTTACAAATTAGCTAATGTAAATGTCTCCTCTCATCACCTAGGACATAAGCTAACCAACCCTCTTCTCTATTGTTTCAGAGTGTAGAGTGAACAGTATTCTTTAGTGGAACTTGGAGGACGCACTCAGACTACATCAAGATCGTCAGTCTCTTCACCCATTCCTTGTCGACTAGGGAAAGGTGTGCTACTCATCTATGCTGTTCTACGACTACACATCGTCCGGATCTCGCTGCTTCTGAAAGCAACTAATTACCCCTGAATAAATAATAAGCGACAAAATTGAAGTCACTTGCCCAGTTACTGGATGTGGCTGGAAATCCCAGAAACTCCTTGAATCCCTCAGTAACGTGCTCATTACCTCCATGAACCTTCATGCTCAAACTGCCCATCCAGCCCCAATGGCCAACCCCCAACAACCAGCAGCTCCCAGGCTTAAGCTCAAGTCCCCATCTATTGGTGCTGAAAGCACCCCCGATCAATGGTCATCCTTCAAGCGGCAATGGTCTATGTATAAGACCGGCATGGCTATCACTGATGCTATGTGTGCCACGGCCCACTTTCACTGCTGTGATGGGGACCTCATGAATGACCTCTTGAGAGACTTGCAGGAAGATGTGTCATCAATGACCGAGGCAGACCTCCTTGCTGCTATAAGGCGCCTGGCAGTCAGGGAGGAGAGCACTTTGGTCCACCGCATCAAACTCAGTAGGATGACACAGGCCCCTGGTACCCCTATCAGAACCTTTCTTGACGCTCTCAGGGGTCAGTCCGCTTTATGCCAGTACACAGCAAAGTGTAAGGAACCGGGCTGTGGCCACATGATTATAGCAGTGAGATTATTAGGGATAATCTCATTCGTGGTATTGCTGATCCAGAGATTCTTTCTGATCCGTTGGGTGATCCCAAAACAGACCGAACCCTGGAGGAAACTTGCCTATATAGCCCAGAAGGAACAGGGTAAATCCACCAGGGCAGCTGTTGGAGAAACTACCGCGGCCATGAGCCATGGCAACGACAAATCCCACCAGTCACAACCATCTCACAGCAACAAACAGAGCAAGTGCTGGGCCTGCGGAGAACTACAGCATGGTAAGTCAAACGACCGAAATTCCAGAGCCAAGTCCTGCAGTGCTTGGTCTGTAACATGCAGCAAGTGCTCTGTAAAAGGCCATTTTGCGACCAATTGCAGTAAGTGCTTGAACTGCGGGTTATGGGGCCACCGAGACAAATCTTCCAGGTGGTGCCCCCAGAACCCCCGCCGTAAGGCTAAGCCCAAGTACAGTAATGACACCTTGCACATGGGGGATGACGAAGCTGGCACACTATTTGACCAGCTTTGTACCGTCCAGACTCATTAACCCTTAACTAGCAGCTGCAAGCCAATCAAACATCATGTATACGAAGGCAAATGGGTCGCTAGACCTTCTAAGCCCCACCCAATGATGACACTGAAGCTCACCCCATTACAAGATGACCACAAGAAGCTTGGCTGCCCACTAAAATCCCCCAGCCCCACATCAATCGAAATACCTATGGTGGCGGATTCTGGTTGTCAGAGTTCCATCATACCCATCAGATCAGCACTTGCGATGGGCATCGCCAAGACTGACATATTCCCTGTCAAATTGTCCATGCGAGGAGCTATTGAGGAGGACCTAGGGGTTGAAGGAGGTATCTTCGTGGAGGTATCCACAACTGATGTATCTGGCACACCAAAAACAACAAAGCAGTTGTTATATGTGTCTAGGAAAATCGGCAAAGCTTTCCTTTGTCGTGAAGCACTAGTGGCATTAGGGGCCATACCTGCCAGTTTCCCAACTGTGCCAGTAAGTTGGCCTCAAGACTCCCCGACTACAGTGGAAGATGAATATAAGCAGTGTTCGTGCCCAAAACGCACAGATTTACCACCACCTATACCAACAAAGCTTCCAACAGGTATTGCGCCCACCGATAAAAATGTGCCAATTCTGAAGCAATGGCTGCTTGACTTCTATTCATCAACAACGTTTAATACATGCGAGCACTAGCCACTTTCCATGATGAAGTGTGAACCGCTGGAGCTCCATATCGACCCCAACGCAAAGCCAGTCGCCATTCATAAGCCTGCATTGGTCCCCCTACACTGGCAGGATAAGGTCTATAATGACCTTGAGACGTCACTATCGGCATCCTAGAGAAGGTCAGCCCCAACACGCCGACCACCTGGTGTTCCCGCATGGTGGTGACCGCAAAAGCTGACGGCTCCCCTGGAAGAACAGTGGATCTGCAGCCACAGAATCAATGGTCCGTGAGGCAGTCCATTCCATCTGGCAGATCGTGTCCCCCAGCACACGCGGAAGACCGTCACGGACGCTTGGAATGGTTACCATTCTGTTCCCATCCGAGAGGAAGATCGCCACATTACAACCTTCATAACCCCATGGGGTCGCTATCGTTACAAGGTGGCACCACAGGGCTTCCTCGCCAGTGGCGACGCCTACAACCAGCGATTTGATGCTATTATCGCCAACTTCAAAAACAAGGTTAAGTGCGTGGATGACACGTGCATGTGGGCTGACTCAGTTGAGGCATCATTCTTTCAGGCGTGCGAGTGATTGGACCTCTGCGCCAGAAATGGGATTACCCTCAACTCCAAAAAGTTCCAGTTCGCCGAAGAGACTTGTCTTTGCGGGCCTCCAGATCATGCCCACTAAACGTCACCCCGTCTGACAAGTTCTTGGAATCAATTCGGAATTTCCCTACCCCGAAGGACATCACTGGCGCACAGGCTTGGTTTGGATTGGTCAATCAAGGAGCATATGCATTCTCCATGGCCAAGCGCATGCAGCCTTTCCGGCATCTCCTGAAACCATCCACCAAATTTAAGTGGACGGAGGAATTGAATGAGATATTCACTGAATCCAAGCACAAGATCATAGAGGAAATAAAGGAAGGAGTGAGGTTGTTCCAGCCATCCCGCCCAACCTGTCTGTTAACCGATTGGTCGGTCACTGGCATCGGGTACTTCATGATGTAGAAGTACTGTGACTGCGCCACCAGGACGCCTGTGTGCTGCAAGGAGGGCTGGAAGCTCTGCCTGGTGGGTAGCCGCTTCACCCACGCGGCAGAATCCAGGTATGCACCAATTGAAGGAGAAGCCCTCGCTGTTGTCTACGCCTTGCACCAAACACTGTATTACATCCTCGGATGCCGTGACTTGACTGTGGCTACCGACCACAAGCCGCTGGTCGGGATACTCAATGACCGCTCCTTGACGGAGATAGACAATCGCAGTCTGTTGAATCTAAAGGAAAAGACTCTCTCCTACAACTTTGAAGTCATCCACATCTCTGGAAAGAAGAACCTGGGACCTGACGCTGCCTCCCAGTACCCACCTGCCGCCGCCGGCCACGCAGATGATGCTTCTAACACAGATGACACCACAGATATTGGAGAGGATGATGGGATACACGCATCCATGTCTAACACTCTTTATGCAGTCACTAATGTGGTTTCCTGGGACATGGTGCGGGAAGCTACATCTTCGGACGCAGACCTACAGGAATTACACAGACTGATTCATGACGTATTTCCTTTGGACTGCCGACAGCTAAGGACCGCACTCCGGCCATACCACCGCATCTCCAGCAGCCTTTGCACCGTTGATGGCGTGATCCTTGCCAGCAACCGCATCATTGTGCTGGCAACATTACGCCAAGAGATATTAGAAGCCCTGCATGTGGCCCACCAGGGAATCAGCTTCATGTGTGCCCGCGCGGCTGACTCGGTTTACTCGCCCAATATCAGCATCGACATCCAACGTGTCAGGGACAATTGCACCCACTGCCATCGGATTGCAAAGTCTAATGCTATGCAGCCACCTTTTAACGCTGCACCTCCGGAGTACCCGTTTCACAAGACCGCCAGCGACTACTTCACACACAACAACCATGATTATGTTGTGGTGGTTGACCGGTACTCCAACTGGCCAATGGTATTCCAAGCAGAGAACGGCGCAGATGGCCTCATCAAGCACCTAAGAGAAGTCTTTGTGACTTTCGGAGTGTCTGAGGAGCTGACAACTGATGGAGGACCATCGCCTTACCTCTGTTGCCAACCCTCACGCCAACTGCAGAGCAGAAATTGCAGTCAAAACTGTCAAACGAATGTTGATGGATAACACCTCAGCAGACGGGTCCATCAATGTGGACAAGTTTCAACGGGCGATGCTAATATACCGCAACTCATCGACCCAGAGACGAAGGCATCTCCTGCTCTTATAGTTTTCGGACGACCCATTAGAGATCCCATCCCAATTCCAATGGGTCGGTACTGCCCCCACCCCACATGGTCTGAAACGCTTGTAAACAGGGAGAAGGCACTAGCAAAACGTCATTCCCTTGAGCATGAAAAGTGGAGCGAGCATACAAGAACTTTGCCCCCTCTAAGCGTGGGGGATCACGTGTATATTCAAAACCTAACTGGAAATCACCCTAAACGCTGGGAACGAACAGGCACCGTTGTGGAGGTGAGACAATTTCACCAATATGTGGTCAAGATAGATGGCTCTGGGAGACTCACACTCAGAAACCGACAACACCTTCGGAAATTCAAGCCTTTCAGAACCACAACTAATGAAGATGTGATAGAGTCCTTCCTACCAGTCACCAGGCTGCTGGAAGACGCCTCTGTCAGCACCATACCAGGGGCATCAGAGGACTCTCCTGCCACCCTGCCAGAAGTCCATGCTAGTAATCCAACGGATAGTCCCATACGTAAGTCCAGCAATAAAGATTTTTATGATGTGCCATTGAGCCCTTCTGAGATCCTTCCAACTACCCCTCATGCTTCTAACCCAGCTAGAGATTCTGCCACTCCCAAGAATGCTGGAGCTGGAAACGCCACCACCCCCAAGAACATGCATACAATTGCCAAGAAGGTCCCCAGGGCCTTGAGCCGACTGATGCCACACAACGCTCCTGGTGCTTCAGAGACTGCACCAACGAGTAGGTTGCGGCCCCGATGAAACCAAGACTAGTGATTCCATCACAGTGTATATAGCTTCAGAGGACTTTTGTACAGGATTTTTTTGTCGTGCCCGCAAAAAACTCACCGTGGGTGGGGGAGATAGCTAATGTAAATGTCTCCTCTCATCACCTAGGATATAAGCTAACCAACCCTCTTCTCTATTGTTTCAGAGTGTAGAGTTAACAGCATTCTTTTTCACGTCACTCACCCGAAATTCCTCGTGAACTTGTGGGGGAGAGGAATGCATCTCGAGCAGGTTTAAATTACAGTTGTTTATGAGCAAATACTTTTTGAAATGGGACCTTTCAGTCTTTGCGCAGTTGAGAATAGTCTTAACAGCACACATTGTGATATAAATGGAAGAAACTGTCAGCGGCTGAATTAAGTTCAACATCAGAATTTTGATTGTCCATGCTCATGTTGTGAAAAAGAACGCTCAGCATTCTTTAGTGGAACTTGGAGGACGCACTCAGACTATATCAAGATCGTCAGTCTCTTCGCCCATTCCTCGTCGACTAGGGAAAGGTGTGCTACTCATCTACAAATGCGGTAGGCTCATGTCATTTTTTTCTTTCTATGGTTTTGATATACCCGCGTTTTTATTGGTTACAAAATGGGTGACTGATTTACGAGAACGTAACTAAAAAGTGAGCACCCTTCAAATGCCGAAATAATGATTTTTTTTTCTTTTTGATAACTATTCAGATTATTTACAACAGAACACCGACCACTCTAATTTGTTTTTTTTTTCAGAGGTAATCGAGGTCGCTGACAACGAATCTGATAATCAAACCCGGGGCAAATTTACCGTTTGCATGGTATTAACCCCTGAACACGCGAACTACTTTCTGCCATTTTACAGCTTCTGTTTACGCTATGCGCATGCGCGGCAGCAAACGACGGTTGTTAACTGTGCCTTCACGTAGAGAACTGCCTTTTCACATGGCGTACAAATCTTTTGTGGAACATTTAAACTTATATGAAAAAAAAAAGCATTCAAAGTGGGGGGGGGGGTAATGTCGGAAATACTTTTTTTTTTTTTTTTTTTTTATTTTAAATCGGCGGACATTTAAAATTCTAAGAAAAAAAATGTCTAAAACAATTTTTCCTTCGAATGTTAAATTGTCCGCCGCCAATAAAACAAAAAGATTTTTTTAAATTGTTCTGAAAAAAAAAAAAAAAAAAAAAAAAAGTCTTTCCGACATTACCCCCCCCCCCAACTTGGTGTGCTTTTCTTCTTTTTCGTATAAGTTTAAATATTACACAAAAGATTTGTACGCCACGGGAAAAGGCAGTTCTGTACGTGAAGACACATTCAACAAACATCGTTTATGCTGCCGCGCGCGCATAGCGTAAACGGAAGCTGTAAAATGGTGGAAAGTAGTTCGTGGGTTCAGGGGTTAATACCATGCAAACGGTAAATTTGCCCAGGGTTTGATTATCAGATTCGTTGTCAGCGACCTCGATTACCTCTAAAAACAAATTAGAGTGGTCGGTGTTTTGTTGTAAATAATCTGAATATTTAACTTTTTTTTTTTAATTTTTCATAATCTGGTTAATTAGTGTCCAATCAATAATGAAAAATTTTCGGCTTTGTATTACTGTACACGGATTCGAAAAAGTTGTCAAAAACAAATATATAACAAATAAATGTTATCAAAGGCAAGATAAGTTACTTTTCTACCTAACTGGATATATTTTTCGTGTTTTTATTCAATGTAACATGTTTATTCAGCTCGAAAAACATACAGCGTTTACCGATGTATTGGAAAATTCAAAATGGCGCCTAACTCTCTTTAACACGGTAAGTTTGGGAAAAGGTGTTATAAATAAAAAACTAGACAAAATGCTGTAAAATCCCGCCGAATATATGTCAGCAGCCTACCTCACGGTAATATATAATGAGCGAGTTTTTAACAGTATTTTGCCTAGTTTTTTTTATTTATAACACCTTTTCCCAAACTTACCGTGTTAAAGAGAGTCAGGCAGGCGCCATCTTGAATTTTCCAATACATCGGTAAACACTGTTTTTCGAGCTGAATAAACGGTCTCCAGAAAAATCGCCTCCTAATGTCTAATATCTGCTCTTTGGTCAGTTTATCCGCGTACGTTTTACGAGGCGATTTAGTAAACGGTACCAGTGTCCATTCTCTCTTTTTGGGTGATTCCATCTCAGAGTTGAATTTTTCCTTGAATTCTTCTGTTGTGATTTCTTTAATCACTTCAATTGTTTTGCTTGTATTTGGCGTTCTAGCCTCAAGTTCGAGGTGCCCAACAACCACCTCTTTAGGGTTTGTTGTGTTTGTCACATTGGTTTTTATCTTTTTCGGACAGGTGTAAGTTAAGTGACCTACTTCACTACAAATCCAGCAGGTCGGCCTCCTTCCTGTGACCACAATGGGGAGTTTTTCAGCTCCCGCTTCCAGGAAGTAGGGTATTTCGAGGAAAGCTTCTTTGTCTAATAGGATATCGAAGGACCAGACTCTGTTGTACTGGTCCACCTCTATACCAGTGATATCACTGAATTTCAGGAGGTAGGCAGCTAGATATTCACCTGGGACCGCCCCTGGAACTTCGAAAATGGAAACAGTCATTCTCCTCCGTCCTAGGTACTCCATTCTTAATATGTAGTCTTGTGTAATGATTTCCTTTTTGGTTAGTGCGACGCATTCTTCCTGTTTTAAACAGGGCGGCCCAGGTATTGTAGCCTCTGCATTTCGTTACACGATCCGCACGCATTCCTGCCGTTGCCAGTAATTTGGTTACCGTTTCCTTAGTTGACCTGACCAATTTTTTGGTCTTGCGATCAATCACAAAAAGTGAAATCGTTTTCTTGGCAAATTCCTGTAGCCGTGGTGCTTCCAAAGTAACTCCTGTGTCTGTAACATATTGCAGACATTTCCTTGCTTCCGTTAAAAAATTGTTAACGTCAATTTTAACTTTGGGTGGTTTCGCCCACCCATTCTTTTGTTCGCCACTTTTGTCCTCTTCTGACGGCACATTGCTGGCGGACGCCATGGCCGACGGGTCAGAGAGGGAAAAAAAAAAAGATAAAAAAATAGGGTAAAAGTCCCGTTCAAAAATAACAGCAGGAAGATAACAGCAATAACAACTTTAACAAATAAAACAAATTTAACACGGCAATAACAATAATAATAACAATATGTGAAACAATCGCAGGAAAAAATAACAAACCAACGTGACGATAAAGACTCGGCTTATGCACAAGACAATAATAATAATAATAGCAGCAACACTTACCAAGGGTCCAGCTTATGCACAAGACAGACACCAGATTGAGCTGGACTGAGGGCTTGTATTTATGTACAAGCATATCCAATCAGGTGATTCAGCCAATCACAATCCAAAGAATAGAATCTCCCATTGTGCCATAAATAGTTCTCCTCTTTCATGAGAGGTAACTTTAGTCTTTGTCAAGTTATTCACAACTTGAATGCTGACCAGAAGTCCACTACACGATCCTATAAAAAACTAGGACATCATGAATCGGAATGTAGAACAAAGTTGGTAAGGGGAGTTGCAAAAGAAGAAAATGACTTCCTAGGGTCGATCTCATTGGGAAACATTAAAAACGGTGAAGAGGAAGGAAAAATTGACTGGCAAATCAATATAAAGGTCACCACCACGAAGAACAGCAGAATAGTCAACTTCAGGTTGGACACAGGTGCTGATGTTACTGTAGTGCCGGACCGGTTCTTTAGGAAAAATTCTATAATAAAACAGATGGATAGAAGACTATATGGACCAGGTCAGAACAAGATAAAGGTGATTGGAAAAGTAGATGCTGCACTTTGTTACAGAGAAAATAATTCACTGCAAGAGTTGTACATCGTTAAGGACTTGATGGAACCATTGTTGGGTGGACCAGCAATTAAAGCTTTGAACTTGTTGAGCAAGATCAACTCTATAGAAGGCAGAGATCACCAATACAAAAAAAAATTTTCAAAAGTATTTACAGGACAAGGAAAACTGAAGCATGTTTATAAAATACATTTGGATAAGAATGCTCAACCTTTTTCAATTACAACTCCCAGACGACTAGCACTTCCTATGAAACAAAAAGTCCAGGATGAGCTTAAAAGATTAGAAAGTGAAGATATCAGCCCAATCGAAATGCCTACTGATTGGTGTGCTCCTATTGTAGCAGTTCCAAAGAAGGATGGTAAAATCAGACTGTGTTTACTTCACTAAACTTAATGAAAGTGTGAAGCGTGAACATTTCCCACTACCTTCTTCAGACCAGTTATTAGCTCAACTTGATGGAGCCAAGGTATTTAGTAATCTGGATTGCAACAGCGGATTCCATCAAATTATGTTGCATGAAGATTCACAGAAGCTTACCACTTTTATTATGCCATTTCGAAGATATTGCTATAAGCGCCTACCATTTGGAATAAGTTCAGGCGCTGAAATTTTTCACTGCGAAATGACACATTTTGTCAGGAATACCAGGAGTCATCTGTGACATAGATGATGTTCTTGTCAGTGGGAGAAGCCAACAGGAACATGACCAGCGTTTAAAAATAGTGCTAGAGAGAATGGAGGCAGCAGGAATAACATTAAATGATAAATGTGTATTCTCTGTTAGCAAAATTAAATTTATTGGGCAACTCATTTCAGAAGAAGGTATCCAAATAGACCCAGAGAAGATTAACGCAATCATGAACATGACCAGACCACAAAACGTGTCTGAACTTTGACGACTGCTAGGGATGGCAAATCATGTTGGTAAATTTGCTGAAAATTTAGCAGAGACCACAAAACCACTCAGAGATCTCCTGAGGAAAGACAATGCATGGATTTGGGATGAGCCTCAGGAAACTGCATTTAAAACACTAAAGAAAAATCTGAGTTCTGCACCGGTACTGCTCCATTATAGTGCTGATAAGCCAACAAAAATTTCGGCTGATGCATCTTCCTATGACTTGGGAGGAGTACTGCTCCAGAAACAAGGGAATGACTGGAGACCTGTATTTTATGCATCAAGAGCACTTACTGAAACGGAACAGAGATATGCTCAGGTTGAGAAAGAAGCCCTTGCAGTCACTTGGTGTTGCGAAAAATTTGCCGACTTTTTGATTGGGCTGCATAAGTTCATAATTGAAACGGATCACAAGCCATTATTGGCATTATTAAAAACAAAACAGCTTGATGAACTAAACCCCAAGAATACAGCGTTTCAGTATGCGCTTAATGAGATTCACCTATGAAATCATGCATACCGCTGGGAAAAATCTCATTACAGCAGACACTCTATCTAGAGCTCCAAACAGCCTACCAACCAAACATGAATTTGAGCAGGAGACAGAAACAGACATGTTCATCCATTCAATTATACAAAACATCTCTGTTACTGACAGGAGATTGGAAGAAATAAGGGTGAAACAACACTGACAAAATCTGCAGTCAAGTCATGAACTATTATAAAATGGACCATTGGCCTGAAACCGCTACACAAGACCCTCAGCTAAGATCCTACTGGTTTATAAAGCAGGACCTTACAGTCTGCTAAGGACTTTTACTGTATCAGAACCAACTAATCATCCCTGCGGATCTTCAAAAAGACATCTTGGATAGTCTTCATGAGGGACACCAAGGTATAGTGAAATGTAGAGCATTGGCACAGAGTAATATTTGGTGGCCAGGACTTTCAAAGCAAATAGGGGAGAAAATAGAAAAATGCAGTATTTGTAAAAGAGAAAGAAGATATCCGCCAGAACCCCTACAACCAACTAAGTTGCCAGACTACCCTTGGCAAAAAGTTGTGATGGATTTATTTGAATTGAATGGCCACAAATACCTCATAGTTATAGACTATTATTCAAGATGGATAGAAATATCACATCTTGAAAATACCAATGCAAGTTGTATCGTAAACCACTGCAAATCAATATTTGCTAAGTACTGTATACCTGAAATGATAAGTGACAATGGCCCTCAATTTATATCTAAAGATTTCCTGGAGTTTGCAAAAATCTATGGTTTTATTCACCTTACCAGCAGCCCACACCATCCTCAAGGCAATGGCAAAGCAGAACATGCTGTTCAGACAGTCAAAAATCTTTTTAAAAAGTCAAAGGATCCTTACATTGCTTTACTTAATTACCGTACTACTCCACTACAGCATGGCCAAAGCCTTGCAGAATTGTTTATGAATAGGAAACTCAGGACTCTCATTCCAGCACTTCCTCACCAAAATGAAAATTATCAACAAAGTGTCGAAAAATTCAAAGAAGCAGACGCTCGGGTCAAAATGAAACAAAAGTTGTATTTTGATAAACGTCATAGAACTAGAGAACAAACCCCTGTTACCCAAGGACAGACAGTTTGGGTGAAAACGCCCAAAACGAGCCCAGCCAAAGTGGTAGATACTGTTACTCCAAGATCAGTCCTGGTTGAAATGGACTCAGGATTGTTTCGTAGAAACATAAACCATCTTCGAAAAAGAAATGAGCACATCGATTTTCCTCAAATAGCTGCACCGACAGAATTGTCTGCCTTACCAAATGCATCCAGAGACATTCTTGAGCACAGATACAATAATTTAATGGGACAAACTAACCAGACACATGTGCAGTCAACTGTACACGAGGATATCCAATCCTTTAACTCAGAAAGTCCCAAAGTAAAATATACAAAGAGTGGTAGAAAAGTTCAACCACCAGAGAAACTTTCACTATGAATTTGGGACTTGAAAGGGGGATATGAAATAATCGGAATTACCTCCCTTGGACTGTTAACCCTCTTTCCTCTTATTGAACTCTTTTGGAACGAGAGACAAAAAATGTAATGTAATCGAGCCCCACGCGGGCTGGAAGAGTGAGTCAATAAATCCTGTCGTATTTCATATTTCTCTTTTTGTTCTGTTCTTATATTAAACCCTTCAAAACCTTACAAGATGTGTATTCTCTTTTAAAGACTAATAATATTTTTTTAAAATAATTTTACTTGTTTACTGTTTTTAAAAAACTTAAATTGATTTTTCTAAGTGTTCGTTTTCTACCTAGCTTTGAAAGTTTTTAGTGGTTCAACTTATTTTAAAGAGTTTATTTAGTAAAAAAAACAAAAAAAAAACACACACACACACACATAAGTAATGTAGAGTGTTACATTTGTACAAAAAAATGTCCGACATGAGATAATCACGTCTTAGGAGTCTCGATAATCATTCAAAAATAGAAAATTCAAGAAAATACTGAGGTAGATAATAAATTTGTATATTTTTAGGTAATGTCCAAGATTACTGCTCGAAAAAAAAACAAAAAGAAAAAAAAGGAAAAAAAAGAAAAAAAAGGAAAAAAAAAGGAAAAAAAGGAAAAAAAAAAAAAGGAAAAAAAAAAAGGGAAAAAAAGAAGCTACCGGACGTGGGTACGGTTGATTATGTAACGAAACCGAACGAAAGACACGAAAAATGAAACCATATACATGTTATACATATATACGAAAAAATAATTTAGCAAAAAAATAATATTTAGAAAATAATAAATAAAATAAAAACAAGCACGAAATAAAAGTATGAATCAAATTTATCAAGAAAAAAAAATTAAAAAAATAAAATAAATACACGCGCGATTAAAAATAAAGTCTGAGATATACGAAGAAAGTGAAAGGAAAAGACTTATTTTTAATCGCAGGTGTATTTATTTTATTTTTTTAATTTTTTTTCTTTGGGTAAATTTGATTTAAATTTTATTCCGTGCTTGTTTTTATTTTATTTTTATTTAATTAAATTTTTGTTTATTATTTTCTCTACTAAATATCATTTTTTTGTTAAATTATTTTTTCATGCATATTCAAATAATGCTTTTGCCCCCCCCCCCTTTTTGGCCTCAAATAGTACCTTCAAAAAGTTTCGTGATTAAATAAACCAAAGAAAACCTTTTGCGCATGCGCTTTGAAGGAGTAATAATTAAATAAAAACACCAGGGCCCACGTTCTCCATGAAGTACCAAATTTTCTAAAATATTTGTTTTATTATTTGATAATACAAGAAGTGTTTTCTTTTTTTGTTTGTTTCGTAAATAACACAGGAAATGTTAAAAACTAGAGTATTATTTTATTTGGGGGGGGGGGGATATATGGTTTCGTTTTTCGTGTCTTTCGTTCGGTTCCGTTACATAATCAAACGTATCCACGTCCGGTAGCTGTATTTATTTTTTCCGAGCAGTGATCTTGGACATTACCTAAAAATATACAAATTTATTATCGGGGGGGGGGGGTCATTTTAAAACTATATCTACCTCAGTATTTTCTTGAATTTTCTATTTTTGAATGATTATCGAGACTCCTAAGACGCGATTATCTCATGTCGGACATTTTTTTTGTACAAAAGTAACACTCCACATTACTTGTTTTTTTTTGTTTTGTTTTTTTACTAAATAAACTCTTTAAACTTTAAAGTTTAAAGAAAGTGGACAAAATTTATGTAATTAAGAAAGTGGACAAAATTTATGTAATTAAGAAAGTGGACAAAATTTATGTAATTAAGAAAGTGAAAAAAATGTTTTTATATCGGAAAGCGTAAAAAATATCCGGAAGGGTGGGGTGGGGTGGGGTGGGTGTCATTTCGGCATTGAAGCCGAAAAATGTTTTGGGGCATGTTTTGGCCGTTTTTTCCTACCTGGGAAACAAGATGGCCGCCAGCAAAAACAATAGTGATTACGTTGGATACTGAATGTCTTCAAATATGGATAACTGAGCGTTTGCGCAAAAAATAAATGCGATCTCAGCGTATCTGAAAACCTTCTAAAGTCGACAAATTAGAGGTGAATGCGGGTTTGTATTACTTGTACACACATAGATTCGAAAAAGTTGTCAAAAAAACAAATATATAACAAATAAATGTTATCAAAGGCAAGATAAGTTACTTTTCTACCAAACTGGATATATTTTTCGTGTTTTTATTCAATGTAACATGTTTGCTTGAAAACCATACAGTGTTTACCGATGTATTGGAACATTCAAGATGGCGTCTTATTCTCTCTTTAACGCGGTAAGTGTGGGAAAAGGTGTTATAAATAAAAAACTATACAAAATACTATTAAAAACCCGCCGAATATATGTTAACCTATGTCACGGTAACATATATTGAGCGAGTTTTTAACAGTATTTTATCCGGTTTTTTATTTATAACATCTTTTCTCACACTTACCGTGTTAAAGAGAGAATAAGACGCCATCTTGAATGTTCCAATACATCGGTAAATACTGTATGGTTTTCGAGCTGAATAAACATGTTACATTGAATAAAAACACGAAAAATATATCCAGTTTGGTAGAAAAGTAACTTATCTTGCCTTTGATATCATTTATTTGTTATATATTTGTTTTCTGACAACTTTATCGAATCTATGTGTACAGAACCCCGCAGATTCGAAAAAGTTGTCACAAAACAAATATAGAACAAATAAATGTTATCAAAGGCAAGATAAGTAGTTACTTTTCTACCCAACTGGATATGTTTTTAGTGTTTATATTTAATGTAACAGGTTTATTCAGCTTGAAAAATAGTGTGGTCCTCCTTGCGCGTTGAGTTCCATGGCGACCAGAAAAAAAAACGCGTTGCTCCCTTCCTGGCGCAAGCGCACGTAACCGGTACCGTTCTTTCAATAAATAATCAGTTAATACGCGTCACGTAGAAGCGGGGAGGGGATAATACCACGGCCACCGAAGCCGTGATAATACACACACACACACACACTTGGTCAAAGTGGTCACAGATTTTTTTGTTATCACGGGCCAAAGAAAAACAGTTTAATCACTCTCTAGTCGGGATGGTGGGAGCGTAAAAATGTCCAATAAAAAAAACAACCTAAAAAAAAAAAAAAAAAGTAAATTAACTGTTGTTGTCGCTTAGTCACTAATAAGAACATTCAGTCTCACAAGTAAGTTCAATCGTACTATAGAGACGGTTGGAATTATCTTTGTCTTCCATCTGAACTATTCTGTATTATCCATTTGGAAAGAAATTAATTTTAAACTGTAGTTCTTTTCCTGAAATAACATTTTAATTCACTTTTAAAATATTTAACTTTAATTCACTATTTTAATTGATGACGTTTTTTTTCCTCGCTTCAAAGTTTTACTTGTACTTTAAAAATGTTGACACTTATGCAGAATATGAAGCATGATTTGTTTTAAGTTAAATTCAATTTTTATGATATCTTTTATTAAATTGTTAAGTGAAAATACAGAATAGTTACAAAATGACCCCTCTCCATGTGGATAGGTTTCGAAGTAATAACGTTATTTCAGCACGGCTTGTATTCCTTCGTAAGTACCTAACCATAACGCAGCCAGAGAACAAGAGATGGCCGCGACGTCTTTGAAGGCTCGATAATCACTTCAAAATAAGAAATAAAACAAAATGGTGATAGAAACCCACCCAATAAATGTCAACATAGGAAGGGGGGGAGATCTTTGTTAACTATTATGTACTTCCCCTAACAATTTAATAAATTAAAAAAAAAGATAACGTAAAAATTCTATAGTAAAATAGCGCGGTACCGTTTGCACAAGTTTAAAATATTACACGAAAAAATAAATATTTTACATCAATTAAATAAAACAAACGGAAATTCAATTTGATTAAATATTAATATTTTATACCTTTAAAATTTAGAGTTGATTTTATCCAACATTTGGGCAAATACGAAGTGAAATGGGAGATATATTGCAAAAATAACGGGAAATTAAAAATAAAATAAAAATCTGTCGTTAAAATTTTTAAAAAAATTTTATTATTTTTTCGCTGAATATTCTTTTAGAATAAGTGTTAAAAATCCGTTTGGGTGTTAATGCAGAGATTGATCCGCGCTATTTTTTAAATTGTATTTCCACGTTTAATTAAAGTTTTTTTTTTTTAATTTTTTTTTTTATTCAATTGTAAGGTTAAAGTACAGAATAGGTACAAAGAATGGCTTTTTTAAATAATAACGTTATTATTTCAGCACGGGCATGCGATATGCGTTTGTTTCTGCCTTTTAAAAGTTAATAGAAAAGTGTTGGAAGAGATGACATCAACATGTAGTATCCGTTCTATCTTTGGATGAGAAATCCTCAAAGACTGAGGTAATTTTTCCTTTTATTATGGTGGTGGTGGGGGGCGCTAGATTAAAAATCGACCTTGTGTCTTCTGCCCCCCCCGCGGCCCCTCGTGGGAGAGACAAAAATACGGGGATATATCTGGTTTTCGGGATATGATCGAAGTGTGGTACCTGATATGCATATAAATAATTCAAAGTGTAGAGGGTCATCCTCCCAAGAATTACCTCCTTCACTCAAAGGGAGAATTTATTGTCTGAGGCTTTCTTGTTCCGACGGAAATATACAATTAATTCTATTCCCATTGAGAATGTTTCTTTCTTATTAAAAAAAAGACATAAAAAATCGACGAAATCGTGTAAATAAATGTTTTTTAAATATAATACTTGCTTGTTTGAAGTTTTTCGCAATGTTGACGCTGAAACGTAATAAATGGTTTTGGTATTGTTTCCCTTTCTTCTTTTTCTTTTGCAGTAAACTTTTGCAGCCCGATTTTATTTGCTTGGTGGTCGCGTAGCGAGTGTTACAAGTTAAATGAAATAGTAGTAGTGATCGTAAGTTAAGCTAAGAAAATTCCAGCCGGGTCCACTCGTTAAATAAATAAATAAAACGCGCAGTAAACCGAAAGGTGGTTAGAAAATAACTGCTCGGCCAAAAGGCAGTTGTTTCCTTAACCACTTTTCAAAATATAGTTTTGATACTACACGCGCGTGTGCGCCGACCATGTGCGCGCTTGCGCGTACAAAATGACCACCCGTGATAACATATAGAATTTTTTTTTTTTTTTTTATTCAATTTTCACCCCAAACAAGGCACAGTGCCACTTCGAAGCAGGGGGCTACTATTAGGGACTTAATTAGCGGGGTCATTATGAAGGGAGAAGAGTAGAAAGATGTTTGTTAACATTACACTTGAACTTCTGCATATCATTGCAGTTGGGAACGCAGAATCCCGGAAGGGAGTTCCAAAGACCCGCAGTTCTGGGGAAAAAACTATTGGAGTAAAAGGCTTTTTTGCACCTAGGGATCTCTACTGTAAAGGGATGAGACTTAGTAGCTTGTCGGGGGTAGTTACGTCGGGGAGGTACAAGTGTTTGCAGTTCGTCAGAGCATTCACGATTAAAGTATTTGTAGAACAGGCAGAGGGATGCAACATCTCGTCGATGGGACAGAGGCTGAAGCCTAGATGATAGTTCAGGACCTATCAGGTTGGCGACTCTCTTTTGAACCCTGTCCAGGAGCGAGAGACAAGCAGCAGATGCACCAGCCCAGATGTGAAAACAGTACTCCATACATGGGCGAATGGTGGCCTTATAGAGGTATAGGATACTGTCAGGCGTAAGTAGTTTTCTAGCACGGTAGAGGGAGCCAACCTTCCTTGCAGCAGCCTTGGCAATGCTCTCAATGTATCTATTCCAGTTCATATTCCCTGTAAACATTCGGCCGAGGAGTTGAAAAGAAGTACTTTCAGGCAATGTGTTCTTGGCCATTGCTATTGGTGGTAGAGAAGGTTTCTTGTAGTTATTGAAGGAAACAAGCTTAGTCTTAGCAGCATTGAATGTGACCAACCATTTTTGTCCCCATTCCACTACGGATTGGAGGTCATCCTCTAGTGTTTCTGCCATTTCCTTGGATATGTGTTCATTTGTTTTCCCCTCATATCTGTTATAGAGAGTGGTGTCATCGGCAAATATACCCATCTCCGAAACAATTTTATCAGGGAGGTCATTTATGAATATCAGGAATAATAGAGGTCCAGGGATAGACCCCTGAGGTACTCCCGCATTTATGTCATATTGTTTGGATGTACGACCGTCGAGGACAACTTTGATTTTTCTATTACTTAAGAAGGATTTAATTACATTATGAATTCTTCCAGTGATTCCATATGATCTAATTTTCCTTAGAAGACCATCGTGCCATACCCTGTCAAAAGCCTTGGATATATCAAGGGCTACCGCTCTACCCTCCCCTGTTTTATCCAATGAACGGTATATACGTTCAGAAACTACAGTTAAGATATCTGCTGTTGAACGGGCTTGCCTGAATCCATATTGTTTGTCAGTCAAGAGTTTAGCAGCTGTTAGGTGCTGGACTAGGCTTGATTAACTAAGGACTCAAATATTTTGGCGAAAAGCGGGAGGAGGCTAATGGGGCGATAATTTAGTGGGTCAGTTCTTTCACCAGAATTCTTGAAGACTGGTACCACAGAGGCGGTTTTCCAGCAGTCAGAAAAACAAGATTCGTTAAGGCATTTATTGTAAAGTTTGGAGAGAACTGGAGCAACCTCGGCAGAGCATTTTTTTAATAGCACAGCCGGGATGAGATCTGGTCCACATGCTTTAGAGGTGTCTAGGTTTTTTATAATAGCATGTACCTGAGAAGGGGTGATTTTCAAATTGTCTAGTGTGGCGTCTGTTCGCAGAGGAAATTCAGGGAGTGAGTGATGTACCGAGTTTAGTGTGGAGTTTGAGGCAAACTGACTGGCAAGCAGATTAGCCTTGTCAGTTGCCGTGCAAGCAACCTCATGATTGTTTGTTAGTGGGGGAATAGTTGACTGTCCATTATTAACTACGCTGTTGTAGATTTTCCAAAAATCCCAGGTTCCTAATTTCTGTGCTTCGATGCGCTTTCTGGTGGTTTCAGAGTAATCTGTCTTAGCTGTCTCTATCACTCTTGTTATAAAACAGAAATACAAATCTCAGGCGATTTACGCGCAATTCCGCAGGCATTGGCAAAATAACATATTTTTCGGCCAATAACAATGCCTCCCGCCTAAATTAAACACAGGCTTTCTCGAGCCACTTTTTAATCGCGCCTCGATATAAAAAAGGGGCAGCATGTTCAAATCGGCAGTTTAGACAGACCGACCAGTCAAACACATCACGCTTCGCGTCCGTTGCTGCCTCTGCCGTCTTCGACGCCGTCTTAATCGTCGTCTCCACCGTCGCCACGACTGTTATTTCACCGACGCATGAGTTAAACATTCAACCACCTCTCTTCTCACCAACGACGCCACAGCCGATACCTTATCGTCGTCCCAGTCAACTTCGAGTAAATACTAACGATCCTTTCTTTCTTTCTTTTTTTTTTTTTCTTCTAACATCTCGTTTGTCGAGAATAAATATATGCATATATATGTATATACACAATCTCCATGTTCACGTTTTTCTGGCTACCATACGCTTGTCTTAATTATAACATTGGTGTCAGAGCATGCAGCAAGGAAAATATGAACAAATATTCAGACTTCACACGAACTGAACTTTTTACCCTTATCCGGGAACAGAAAGCACTGATGTTCAACATAAAAGCCAGAGACACACAACCATCGGAACATACCCTCCGCGAGTTACAGGAGGACATCGACGAAATGTTGTCGGCTATGAGGCTATCAACCTCAACAACACCCCACACAAACCGATCGGAAGGCGACTACAGTCTGGTTATACGGCAGCAGACGATACGGGACGTCATGAGGCAGCAAAAGTCCTTCCGACCGGGTAACGATGTCAACCAGTTTATCACAGCGCTGTCCAAGGCTTACGCCATCCACATCGCACCGGAATTAGACAACTACCCCAGTCTAGAGGGCGAGTTTGTCAAATCTGCGAAGGATCTCCTCGACCAGGGAATCTTTCAACAAATGGTCGATTCGAAGGCTGACACATCCACGTTCAACGCGTTGAAGGACTACCTACAGGCAGCACACGGCAGCCAGATGACGAATTTTCAACACCTTAGCCGTGCCTGGGACCTGAAGCGACTGGATGGCAAGAGACTACCGGACTTCGCATCTCGCCTAGAAAGCACCCTCAGAGATGCGGCCGTCCACATTAAAAACAAGTTTAAAAAAGATAAAAACACCGAACTAACAGTGGACGGCCTTGTTTCCATCATAGGCGCGATGCTGATGAGCGAGAAGGTGAAGGCTTGGAACCCAAGTCTTTACCCCCACTTGGTCAAAACTATGGACTCCCACTACAACGTGATCGGTATAGCTTGCGAGGCCCAAAGGTACCTCGATCCCGGTATAAAATCTGATCTCACACACGTGACTGCCCAGGAATCATTTTACACTCAAAGACCATGGCAGTCAAATCGGGAGAATGCGCCACCCAAGTCGAACCTATCACCCCGATCTAGTAGGCAGCCACACCCTCAACAAACCGGCCCAACCAACCAACAACAAAGACAGGACCGCCCTCAATACCACAAGAAGCGCCAGCATAGACCGCCACTGTGTCAGAATTACCTCGGAGATCAACCCTGCTTCCGTGGGCGTGACTGCCCATTTCGTCACCCACCTCATACCCAAGCTCAAGCCCACGTCGCCACGACAGATGATGACCCATCAGTCGATAGACCCACATCGCCGCAACAATCCACAAACCTCCAGGATTTTCACTTCGGGCAGGACGAGATGTGATGGCTCGTTCACCCTACCCCCACATCAACCATCACATGTTTAATCATCAAGGACCTGACCACCAGTCACCACTCGTCCAGTCTGTTTTCAGAATCGAAGATATTTATTTCTCTGCCATCGCGATGCTAGACTCGGGATGCTCTACATGCATCATCCCTTTATGTCAGCTTCCGAAAGAAGCTAAGAAACACATTGCCCACACTGACGTTCGAATGAAAGGCATCAACGGCAGCATCACCGCCTTTGGCGAATTAACCAGTGACGTCACTATTGGCAGTTTTGACTCCCCCCACTTTTAGAGGGGTGAACGTACTCGTAACAACCCAAAACACTCCAATTCTGATCGGCCAAAATATCCTGCGCCATAACACGCTCAACTCATAAGTAATTGACAACCAGAACTCTACCGTAAAATTCAGACGTATACTTCCCTCGGGACACCTAACACACTCAGCGCCCATCACACCGCCGGCTTTGTTAACCCACATTTCGGCATTTGAACCCCAAACCGCTGTCTTCCGAAGTCACTTAACTATGAAACTCCAGCCCAACAACCGGACACTAGAGGAAAAACTTACCTGGCTGAAGCAAAACACTGGACTGTCATTACCAAGCCACCCTCGTCGTGACAAATTGGGGGCTACAGCTGACCTACTCATTAGATATGCAGACATCATTGGTACAAATAACAGCGAAAAGGGGACATTCATCCGACCCGTCCGCATACCAACCAATGGTCAGTCCCGCAGTCAAAAGCAACACCCGATCGCCCAGGCCTTAGAAGCGGATGTCGACGCGGAAATCAATCGCATGGTAAATGAAGGCGTCATTGAAAAATGCACCGACCCCAAAGGCTTCAATAGCCCAGTGTTCGCCGTGCGCAAGAAAAACGGTTCGGTCCGCGTAGTAGCCAATTTCAAAAGGACACTGAACAAAGTCTTGGTCGATCTAGACCCTTACCCAATACCGAGAATTGACCAGTTATTCAACAAGATCGGCAAAGACAACACATACTTTGCTTCCCTAGATCTATGCAGCGGATATTGGCAAATCGAAATCGATCAGCAAGACCGATACAAAACCGCATTCACATGGAAAGACCAGTGCTACCAATACACTCGTTTGGCTTTCGGTCTTACTTCGGCCGGACAGATCTTTTCCCACTGTGTAGCAGAAGCTCTGGCTACAGTCACGTCGCGTGATAACATCTTGTCCTACATCGACGACAATTTGGTTCACGCAAGAACTTTTGACGAATACTTACTCGCTCTAGAACAACTTTTCACCGCCCTCCGAAATTTTGGACTCAAACTAAACCCTGACAAGTGCTCATTCCTCACAACCGAGGCAAAATTCCTGGGTCGCATTATAACCAAGGAAGCCTTCAAGCCTGACCCCGAATACGTTCGAGCTATCCAAGAAATGAAGCCCCCAACATCAAAGAAGGAGTTACAAAGCCTCATCGGCCGACTGGTATGGATCAGACAGTTCCTTGAGACGCGCCTGCAGGAACAAATCAGGTCGGGCACATTCTCAAAACTCATGTCTCCCATACATGATCTCAACAAGATCAATAAACCCTTCATATGGACAGAGAGCGCCGACAAAGCCTTCAAAAAAATTAAAGAACGACTCTTTTCACCACCCATCATTTCATTTCCGGATTTTTCCAAGCTGTTTACACTCACCACCGACGCTAGCGACGTGGCATGTGGTGCGATACTAATGCAAGAGACTGACAACGGGAAGAAAAATATCGTCACTGTTGCCTCCCATACTTTTAACTCTACAGAACAGAACTGGTCCACGACGGAACGGGAGGCCTACGCTGTCAAGTGGGTGATAATCAAATTCGATTATTTCCTCTGAAGCCGCCCTTTTGTTCTCTTCATCGACCATCGATCACTAACATATTTGGATCAACGAGAATTCAATAACGCCAAAATACGAAGATGGCAGGAAGAAATTTCATGCTATAAATTTGTCCTGGAATACATCGAGGATGAATCCAACATTTGGGCCGACATGCTCAGCAGAGGTAATGGACAAAGAAAAATCAAAACTCCACACGACCCGACTCCAGCAGGCCAGACTTTCGAGCTAAGTGGATCAACCTTACGCATATGCATCCCATCTTGGTGCCTCAACGACTCACACAGTCTACAACTCATTCCCAAGACACACACAACACGGGACGCCCACACCCAAGAACGTATCAGCAATGCATTCTTCGCATACCACTCATCTCCCATCCCTACGGAGAAAATCTGCAACCACCTAGGCATGGCAAACGAACAACAGAAGCATGAAACCTTAGCAAAGATCATCAGTGCCCTCCAGTCAACCAACCCCAGTGAACCACATTTTGATCCTAGCGATCACCGAGCTACGCTCTTCAAACATCACTTCCAACAATTTTTTCTGGAACCGGGTACCGCCGTGCTGATGATGAGGGACAGCAATAACTCCCCCAAACTGGTTGTGCCATATAAACTTCGTCCCAGATACCTCTTCCAGGCCCACGAGGGCAGCAACCACTCAGGCATCACTCGCATGCGAGAACTCTTGTCTGGCTACTGGTGGGAGTTCAAGAACCGCGACATTAAGGCCTATGTCGACTCTTGCGAAACCTGCACAAAATGCAAAGGGAACTATGGTAAACGCACCCACTGGCCGATGGGTCACCGCAAACGTGGAAAAAGGCCATTCGAGCTGGTCTTTACCGACTTTGTAACAATGCCAAATTCGAAAGGAAAACGGTACATACTGACGATTTTGGACAGCTTTAGTCGGTATTTCACGGCGATACCATGTGCAAGGGACCGTGCCATTGACGCGGCCCGCGGGCTGTTTCAGTTTTTTCTTCGGCACAGGGAAATTCCAAGAATAGTTTCCTCTGATCGGGGCACACACTTCACGGGAGAAGTCTATAGACAATTCTGTGACCAGCTGTCCATCACACAGGAGCTCCACTGCCCCTGGCGTCCACAAAGTTCGGGGAACATTGAGCGGCAACATTGGACAATGAAAAATGCCCTATACATGCGATGCGAGGAGAGGAATTGTGAATGGACTGACGTCCTCAAATCGGTAGTCTCATCCATGAACGCCACGACTAATAGCGCTACCGGTGTCTCCCCTCATTATACAATCACCGGTCGTCACCCCAACATTGGTTTGCCTACGCTTCATAATAATCAAATTAAAAGCGACGACCCGGGAGCATATGGCATGCAAATCAACGCTTTGCTAAGACGGGTCCACCACCATGTCACCCTGGCCAACGACAAGGCCGATCACAAACTTGAGAAAGGCACCCATCACCTTACCTGTCGAGACCCAATACAAGTAGGTGATAACGTTTTACTCCATCGGCCACAATCAGCAACAGCACAATCATCTCATCTACCATGGGTAGGTGACTTCACAATCATAAAAACAAATGACATGATGTCTCAGGTGCAAAATAAAAAGGGCGATACAGCCTGGATCCACCGTGCACATATCAGACGCTTGGCCCCTCGCCCACCGCATTTGTGCAAAACAAACCCCCTGCCCCCACCTTGCAACACCAACCAGCTTCACGCCACACAACATTTTCCAAATAACCTCCCACAAAATCAAAACATGAATCCCTCAACATCATCACCACACGACAATAACACTATTCCGACCCTACCCCCGGTGAGAACAACAAGAGGGAACCTCCCCACCCGCTTCAGGGACTTTGTCATGATCTAAACACTACACTACTAAACACACCCACAAATTGTAAATCTGTCTGAGATCTGGGGGAGCTTTGTTATAAAACAGAAATACAAATCTCAGGCGATTTACGCGCAATTCCGCAGGCATTGGCAAAATAACATTTATATTTTTCGGCCAATAACAATGCCTCCCGCCTAAATTAAACACAGGCTTTCTCGAGCCACTTTTTCATCGCGCCTCGATATAAAAAAGGGGCAGCATGTTCAAATCAGCAGTTTAGACAGACCGACCAGTCAAACACATCGCGCTTCGCGTCCGTTGCTGCCTCTGCCGTCTTCGACGCCGTCTTAATCGTCGTCTCCACCGTCGCCACGACTGTTATTTCACCGACGCACGAGTTAAACATTCAACCACCTCTCTTCTCACCAACGACGCCACAGCCGATACCTTATCGTCGTCCCAGTCAACTTCGAGTAAATACTAACGATCCTTTCTTTCTTTCTTTTTTTTTTTCTTCTAACATCTCGTTTGTCGAGAATAAATATATGCATATATATGTATATACACAATCTCCGTGTTCACGTTTTTCTGGCTACCATACGCTTCTCTTAATTATAACACTCTCTTACAATTATTTCCAGCTTCTATAAAACTTCTGTTTATTTGAGCTGGACTTATGTCGGTTGAATCTGCGGAACGCATGCTGCCTTTGACATATGGCAGCTGCACAAACAGAAGTAAACCATTGGGGATAGTGGGGTTTGCTATGGAATTTGCGTGCGGGAACATGTGCTTCAATAGCAGTTTTG
Source organism: Euprymna scolopes (assembly GCF_053919585.1). Taxonomy (NCBI): domain Eukaryota; kingdom Metazoa; phylum Mollusca; class Cephalopoda; order Sepiida; family Sepiolidae; genus Euprymna; species Euprymna scolopes. The sequence goes on from NC_136509.1 coordinate 66,264,344, forward strand.
AACCATTCAGTGGTCTCATTTGCACACTGTTCCGCTGGAAGAGTAAAGATATTTTGCCATGGGGCATCTCTGATGAGCTCCCTGATGGCTTCCCAATCAGCCTTTTTGTAATACCTCGTTGTTTTGAGTAGTGGGTCTTCAGTTTTAGGGCGAGAATTTAGGCTGATTTCTACCATTATCACAGCGTGATCAGCATTCCCGAGTGGGCTGTGGCCATTTGTTGTACAGTCATTGGGAATTACATGGTTTAATATTTGGAAAACTACTTGTTTTTTGTCTAATTTTAATTTTTCGTCAATACTACACTGTGACAATACTAGACTGTGACGCACCTACTGAAAACCTGCCCATATATCTATTCACCTAATTATGCATGACTCAAAACTTGCTGTCTTATCCATACTATATTGCACTTACATCTTAACCCTCCTATAATCTAAAATAGTTTGGGCACAACTCGTAGCTCAATTCTTAATACCTACTCATACTGTAACATTATCCTAGACCTAAGCTAACATAAATAAAATAAATAAAAAGGGTAAGACTAAAACCACATTATCTCCTTCCTAACAAGTCTTCTTACAATCATAGATGCTTACACTGCATGAACTCCACTCACCCCCTTTATCCATTAACAATTAAATAGCAATGTCCCTAAATCACTTTGAGGAGTGTAACTAATCAGCAGAGATATAACCCCTACAAACTAACCCAGTAACACTAACTAACCACGCGGGGTCGCAGAAAAACCTGGATTAGAACCTAGGCGCGGAGAAAACCCTCTCAGTGCTGACGGACCCAGTAGGTCTTCCCAGATCATCCGTCTAGGAGAAGGAAAACTCTGAAACTAAACCAAAGGGGAGGGAGGCCTCTTCAGTCTTGGATGACAACCTTCCTAGAGCTGGTGACTCAAACAAATTCATCGGTTTGCAAACCTAAATTGCTTAAGGAGTAGATAGGTTCTGTCTATTGCCCGGCTTCCATACTCCTTCTTTGCCTATTAGTCAAGCGCAGAGACACTATCTCAGTAATTCGACAGAAACACCCAGCGGTAGATCTTGTTTCCTGGCTAGGGCAATGAACGCCTTTTTCCCCATTCCCAGCACGCCCCACCCCTAAAACTGAACATTTGGAAGTGCTTGAGTATGAGATATGCCTGAGCAATTAGATTGGGTTGACCTTTGACAGTTTCTGGCTGTTGTTCCCAACTGGTAGTACAGGTGGCCTAACTCTTTGGTAGCACTTAGAGCGGCTGCTCTATCAATAGTTGAATAATATCGGGTTGTTTGTAGTGCCATGACGCGCATGGAAAGGGACCCTGCACTCATCCCCGGTGGGTTTTCCTGAGGCCACAATCCTAATTGGAGAAAGGTCAGCTGATGGTCTACTTGTGATGCATGTCTGATGCTCTGCATAACCTCTTGTTTAGCTTCCCCTTACCTAAACCGAAACTCTTTAAAAAAAAATATGACAGTACAATCTAAAAATAAGCTTAAACCAGGCTTAGGGACAAACAAATTCAACTTGCCTCCTCCCTTGAGGCTCGCATTCACAAATATCCGTGGGCTTAGAACTAATTTAGCTGATGTTGAAGCATTTCTCTTAACAAATACTCCGGATATCTTAGCACTAAGTGAGACTAACCTACACTCCTCCATCCCGTCTAACCACTTTAACATGCCTGGATATCTCCCACTCTGCTGTAAGGACTTTGACAGACACATGCATGGACTTGGAGCTTACATTCGTAATACCCTCCCCCTGACTAGAGAAACAAACCTAGAAACAGATGATCAAGCCTTTATGTGCTTTAGACTAAACATGCAACACAATATTAGCTACTATTATTTTCTCTACCGCTCTCCCTCGACTCAGAACTGCACCATAATAAACAAAGTATCTGACAGCATAGACACGGCACTGTCCCTCGACACTAGCGCACAAATACATGTATTTGGTGACTTTAATCTCCACCACAAAAACTGGCTTGGATTCTCTACTTACACAGATGCAACGGGCAGCACAACTCATAGCTTCACTATATCTCACTCTCTATCACAAATTGTTACGTTTCCAACCCGCTTCCCTGACCAGGAAGAACAACACGCATCACTTCTAGATCTGTTTTTGACCACAGTTCACGATGACTGCATAACAAAGGCTCACAGCCCACTCGGAAACGCTGATCATGCAGTGATAATGGTTGAAATCGCCCTAAACACTAGAGCCAAAACTGAAGAGCCAGTGCTCAAAACAACGAGATATTATAAAAAGGCTGACTGGGAAGCCATCAGGGAGCTAATCAGAGATGCTCCATGGAGAAATATTTTTTCTCTCCCTGCTGAACAGTGTGCAAACGAGACTACTGACTGGTTCAAAACTGCAATCGAAGCGCATGTTCCCATGCCGAAATTTTATAGTAATCCCCACTCTCCCCAATGGTTTACTTTAACTTGCGCAACTGCCATTGCTCAAAAGCAGCATGCATACCGTAGGTTTAACCGACATAAGTCCAGTTCAAACAGACTGAAGTATATAGAAGGTAGAAATAACGTTAAGAAAGAAATAGTGACAGCTAAGAGAGAATTTACGGAAACCACTAAAAAGCGCATCGAAGCACAAAAACTAGGAACTCGAGACTTCTGGAAAATCTACAACAGTGTAGTAAATAATGGGCAATCAACAATTCCCTCACTAACCAACAATCACGAGGTTGTCTCCTCAGCAACCGACAAGGCTAACATGCTTGCCAGTCGGTTTGCCTCAAACTCCACACTGGACCCTTCCAACCACCCCCTACCTGACTTTCCTATGCAGACAGACGTCACGCTAGACGATCTGAAAACCACCCCTGCTCAGGTGCATGCTATCATAAAAAACCTTGACACTTCAAAAGCATGTGGACCCGATCTTATCCCAGCTGTGCTATTAAAAAAGTGCTCAGCCGAAGTAGCTCCAGTTCTCTCCAAACTCTACAACAAATGCCTTAATGAAGCTTGCTTTCCGGGCTGTTGGAAAACTGCTTCTGTTGTACCAGTATTCAAGAATTCTGGTGAAAGAACTGACCCATCAAATTATCGCCCCATTAGCCATCTCCCACTTTTTGCCAAAATATTTGAGACCTTAATTAACCATGCTCTAGTCCATCACCTTACAGATGCTAAACTTCTGACTGACAAACAATATGGATTTAGACAAGCCCGTTCCACAGCAGACATCCTAACTGTGATCTCTGAATGTATATACCATTCACTGGACAAAGCGGGGGAGGGCAGAGCGGTAGCTCTAGATATATCTAAGGCTTTTGACAGGGTATGGCATGAGGGTCTCCTCAGGAAAATTAGATCATACGGTATCACTGGTAGAATACTTAACATAGTTAAATCCTTCTTAGATAAGAGAAAAATCCAGGTTGTCCTCGACGGTCGTACATCGAAACAATATGATATAAATGCGGGGGTGCCCCAGGGTTCTATCCTTGGACCTCTATTGTTCCTGATATTCATAAATGACCTCCCCGACAAAATTGCCTCTGAGATGGGTATATATGCTGATGACACTACATTCTATGGCAGGCACGACAGGAAGACGAATGAACACATTTCTAAAGAAATGGCAGAAACACTAGAGGAAGACCTCCAATCAGTGGTGGAATGGGGACAAAAGTGGTTGGTCGCGTTCAATGCTGCCAAGACTAACTTAGTTTCATTCAATAATTACAAGAAACCCTCTCTACCACCTATAGCAATGGCCAACGACTCTTTATCTGAGAGTACATCTTTCAAACTCCTTGGCCTAACGTTCACAGGAAACATGAGTTGGAACAATTACATTGAAGGCATTGCCAGGGCCGCTGCAAGAAAGGTGGGCTCTCTTTACCGTGCTAGAAAACTAACACCCGAAAGTATCCAGTACCTCTATAAGGCCACCATTCGCCCATGTATGGAGTATTGCTGTCACATCTGGGCTGGTGCATCTGCTACTAGTCTCTCGCTCCTTGACAAGGTTCAAAAGAGAGTCACAAACCTGATAGGCCCTGAACTGGCATCTAAGCTTCAGCCTCTGTCCCATCGACGAAATGTTGCATCCCTCTGCCTTTTCTACAAGTATTTTAGTGGTGAATGCTCTGACAAACTGCAATCACTTGTGCCCTCACGACGTGAGCACCCTCGACAAACCCGACAGGCTGCTAAATCCCACCCCCACACTGTAGAGATCCCTAGATGTAAAAGATCTTTTTACTCCAATAGTTTCTTCCCCAGAACCGCTAGACTCTGGAATTCCATTCCAGGTCCCTGCTTCCCCAACAGTACTGACGTGCAGAAGTTCAAGTGTAACGTGAACCGACATCTTGCTGCCCAAATCCCTAAATAGTACCCCAGTAGTTGTTGCCCCTGATAGTAGCCCCCTACACCAAAGTGGCAATGCATCTTGTTTAGGGTGAAAATGTAATAAAAAAAAAAGTTTGGTACGCGAGAGCACATTTAACAGCCTTCGTTTATGCTCGTGCATAGCGTAAACGAAGGCTAGGCTGTGAAATGGAAAATAGTCCCAGAGTTCAGGGGTTAATACCATGTAAAAGAATTCAAGCAAAAAACTTTTTAGCCAATAAACACACAAAAAGTGCCTTCTCTCTCTGATGGCCAGAAAGTGGGTGCTCATTTTAAGTTAAATTTACATGGAAAATTGATTACCCACTTTTCCAAAAAGTAATTTCTCAATATCATGAAAACTATTTTTTTGCGACAGAAACGGTTTGCAAATTCGTTTTTAGCACACCGAAATCTACAGCAAAAATATTTTGTCATATATGAACGTGAGACGGGCCTTAAAGTAAAATAATATCCTGAATTCGAGGTGTCGAGGTCAAATTCAGCCTTATGTTCAATACAATGAGAAATTATCTTCTCACCCGTTTTTACTCCAAGGCAGTGACAAAAAATTAACAACAATCCCAACAAAGCATACCTCTAAAATTCGACAAATTTTATTCGTTCTTCGTTGAAAAAAGGAAATGCCTACTTTGCCTCTGAATAGAGCTAGTAAACACCTCGAAAGGTAAGAGTCTTTTATTTTCATCAGGAACTAGAATACGTGTTCAGTATTATTTAAAGATCGGATTAATTACAGCTGTTTGAAAGGGTTGGTATGATACCTTCCGATGGAAGATTGAATTATCGACGAGCGTCGACATCACAGTTCATAAGGAATGTTCATTACAGCAGTGGCGTAGCTAGAGTAAAATGACACCCAGGGCAGTCTGCTCAACTGCACCCCACTGACATTGTGTCAGCCCTCCTTTGCTGTCACCCAGACCGCCCCCGTAGATACGACACTTTATATATATATATATATATATATATATATATATATATATATATATATATATATATATATATATAAAATCCTTTTTTCAATTATTTTTCACAGTTAAAAGGAAATGAAATGTCATCACATGATTTCAAATTAAAGACTACAAAAACTACAGGGTTTAGAGTTTTCAATAAACATCGGTAAAAATATTCTTCAGCTATATTAATTTATATATAAAAAAAAGTAGGTTTGAAAAAACTTTACATATTATATTATAAATAAATCCTATTTTCGCACCTCACCCTGGCTGAAAAATTTTGTTGAGGTGACTCTTTTGCTGTCATCGGGGCGGACACCCCACCTCTAGGTGTATCAGAATTTTGGGTGAATTTTTGACACCCCCAACACGAAACTGTGAATAACATATATAAAATAAATCGTAATTTCTCATTTAAAAGTGGTTTGTTTGTTTTCTTAATGGATTATACTTCCAAAATAAACTATTAAAGTTGTATAAAAAGTAATAGAAATATTATTTATTATCTTTCAAAAACCAGTGTTTACAAAGTGCCGTCACGCTTCTAGGCAACCATTTTTTTACGTAATGAAATCAATTGATTTTTACGAGTTAAATATTTTTCAATTTTTTAACTTTAAAAATCTATCAAAATTTATCTATTGATTCAATTTTTACGATATTTTCAGGGTCAATGGGAAATTTTATGCTCTTTCCAATAAACTGAATATAATATTTTAGACAAACGTTTTTTAAACCCCCCCCATTTTGAAATATCTATTTAGATTTACATAATTAATTAATGTAACAAAGTTTTATATACCACAAATTGAACATAAAAGATCAATAAATAAAATATTCAAATTTCAAACAAAAAAAAAGAATAGTTTTTTTGCCAATTTATCTGTAAAGTTCAAAGTGTAAATCCTTTCTTTTTTCGAAAACCAGGTGGATTTTTTTTTTCTTTTTTTTTAAGTTGGAGTTTATTTTATACTTATAATTTTCCATTCAATATTGGACGCTGAGGATATTTTATTCTATTTTAGTCATTGTTTTCTCTCACTAATTAAGACTGAAAATATATTAAAAAGAAAGTTCTGGTATTTCTCTAAGATAGTAAAAAAAAAAAAAATCGAAAATAAGTCGCTCGGACAATGTGTCAAAATCCATAAATGAAAAATATACACTTTGCAAGTACGGTGGCACAATAATGACTTCTACTGAAATATGTGAAAAGTACACAAGGGAGATTAGGCTTCATGGCGGGGGGGGGCGCTGAAAACTGAAATAACCTTTAAAACTACGGCAAACGAGTAGTTTCCAAGTTATGAAGAAATGTTAGTGGTCAAAAAGTGGGGGGTCACTTTTCTATAATAATTTAACGTAAAATGAGCACCCACTTTATGGCTGCATGGGGGGGCAACGTACAATGAACACAATTTAACAGAAAATACTATTAATGCTTATTGCTTAACATACCATGGAACAAGTAGCTTCCATGAAGAAATGAACAGTTAATGTCGGCGCGCTAACAGTTAATTAAGCACCTAATTGAATATCCTTCTTAACCGACATGCTTGCTTCACTTCGACGCTTCATTGAAAGGGTTTTTTTCCCCCCTTCCATACTTCCGTACATATCAAAGTGAGAATTCTTTTTACATACGGGTATTTTAATGGCTGATAAACAAACGTCACGGTATTTAGTTGAAAAATCCTTTCATTTAAAAAATACATGGAATATCTATATATAATACTAAAACTCTGTCGTTCTTGGTTGTTTGCTTGTTTGCTTGCGCAATATCCTCCTCCCCCTACTACTACTCTGCCTCCTCTTCTACTATTACTTCTCCTCTTTACAATTGCTACTACGCCTCCGCTTCCTCCTCTTACTACTACTACTACACCTCCTCTTCCTTATCCTACTATTACTACTGGTTGACATGTATTTTCCCTACTACTACTCTAAACAGAATGACTTATAGAAATCTATCTATATATTTTTTTTTCATTTTAATATACTTTCATAGAAATGTTTCTGCTATGTTACAAAAAACTGCTTTCTTTACGTCACAAGTGTGATGCTCATACATTAATTCCATAGCTAATATAATATACTGACCCCTTAGGGGATGTTTTGCAACTATTCTATATAACAACTATACCGTCGCATTTTTCTCACAAATAAATCAACTTTGACCTGTTGACAACGTATTTTTTTTTACTGTGTACGTTTTCAGCGGCCTAATTTTTTTTTTTTTTGCGTTTTAAATTATCCAAATAAACAATTGTTAATACTTTCTGCATTTTTTTTACATCGTTCATTTTCGTATTACGTTTAAGTTATTTTAACGCAACTTATAATTCAATGGCTGTAAGTTTTTTTGGGTTTTTTTTTTTTCAAAAATAAACAATTATAAACAGAAATCTATCTATATTCTTTTTTCATTTTAATATACTTTCATACAAATGTTTCTGCTATGTCACAAAAAAACTATTTTCTTTACGTCACAAGTGTTAGGCTCATACATGAATTCCATAGCTAATATAACATACTGACCCAACCGGTCACGGGTAGTCTAGTAATATATAAATATAATTAAATTCTCATACCGGAACATTAGAAGCAATCAAATATTAATAATTTGAAACAGGTAAGTGATTTTTTCACAGTTAGATATATATATTACATCCACACGTTTTTTGTTTTTCGTGAACTTTTTTTTTAATAAAACCGATGAAAAAAATAAAATTGTATATTTTTTTTGGTGAAACCTTTTATGATATTAAATTTTGGTCTTTCCTCATTTTATTGAAATTATGGTCTGAAATTACATTTTCATATTGTTAGAAGTTTGTATACATGGAGAGTCTATTTAATGAAAAGATTTCAATGGCGACTTGTCCCAAAATTCTGATACACCTAGAAATGCACCTAACATTGATGCTTTTTGTTTTTCTGCTTCCTTTTGCAAAACTTAATTATGTTCTACAAAACTAAAAACAAAAACACTTTTTCCCGACTTTTCTTGCTTCCTATTTCCCCTTTCTCTTTCTATCTCCCCCACTTCCTGATTGATTTCTTAACTTAAAATCTATCAAGCATTAATACTGTCACCCTTTTCTTTTTCCCATTGCAAAACTCATTCATGTTCTGCAGGACAGGAATTAGAATCAATAAAATCCACTATAAAACAACTAAACCAAAAACTACAAAGTTGCGATTGAGATGCAAAGAGATTGAAAAATAGAAACTTTCTACAAAATAACTTGTTGCAACTTCAATACTATTTCCAAAATAACTGGATTACATAAGCCGACAAGGGTTGCTATCCTGTAAGATAAAACAACCAAACCAATATCTTTTGTGCATACCTATCAATAGTGCATTAAATGAATATAGTATGCTCACTTTTAATCATGCATACTTTGTTTATTATTAAAAAAAACTTTTGCAACTACCAGTCATGCTTAATTCATACTGGAATGAATAGCTTTTGGCAACTGCCATTCATCTTTTATGACGTTGTTTTTATGTTAGAATAATAATATTTGCTACTGGAACGGTAGCAGAAGCTCGCAATGAGCGAGTGACTAACAGAAGATAGTGTTGTTGATGTTTTAACTTGTAGGGTATTTCATCCCAGTCTCCAGATAATGTCGGTTAGTCAGGACAGAATATGCACCATTTCAGAGCCTACCTCTCCCTGTAGACTTGTATATAATATAGTTTATCGTTTTTTTTTTTTGTTGTTTTTTTTTCTCATTGTGTGGTAATCCTTTCCGGTATATAGATAATTTCGAGTCATCAGGAATCGTACTCACCGTTTGGGGGCCTACCTTTCTACATTTTTTTCACATATCGGGCCCCATCACTGATCTGAGGCCCATTATCTGAATTGCATTTAACTGAACTGTTCAACAGACTCAAAACTGAACGTTTAATGATTTTAGCTTTTCCTGCCTCGATCAATGTCCCAGTCGCACTTGACGTTCAAAAGTTCAATCGGTTTGCTGATTTAAGACACACTCGTATTGAAAAAAATAAACAACTATATATATATATATATATATATATATATATATATATATATATATATATATTAGTGTTGGGACGACTAATCGGAAAAATCGTAGCTTTTTTGAGTATTGGAATCTGTATTGGAATCGGTATTGGAATCGGAAAAATTTGTGGCTAATTTCCGATTCCAAAATCGATTCTTTTAATACTTTCTAAACTTAATTTGCATTGCTTGTACTGATGATAAATATTTATTGTTTTTAAACGATTAGTAAAACTAAACTCTATAGATCATAATAACATCTAAATAAGATGTAATTTTTTTATTTGCGTAAAATAGACAAAACAAAACTTGAAACTTCGTGACAATTCACTACGTAAACTCTACAAGAATGCAGTTTATTTACAAGGTATCGAAATAATTGTTTAAAATTAAAGAAATATTTTGTCAAGAAAAATGATATCAATCATTATTGCTAATTAAATAAAAATACAATATAAAAAATGTTGGTTTTAATCTTTAATTTATTTATTTTATGGGTAAAATACGCATATTTTTCCGAAATATTCTAATGTGCTAAGGCAGTTAACTAAAAAACAAAATATTTTTTTCTCTTAGAGATAAATTATGTGCGTTTATTGGGGGGTACGTTTTTAAGCGATTACGCATGGTTTTACGATATTGTCAATCGGATTTAAGTTAGTGGTAAACAATTTAGTTAACATCCAGAAAGAATTAGAATGCTCCAGAAATGATGATTATTTTACGATAAATTCATATTCTAAACTGAGCCCACACTCTAAATGCTAAAATGATTGCTTTGCTTTCCGTCAAGTTTTTTTTAAGGGGTTTGCACGTAATCACCTATAGATTTAACATTTCATTTTGGAATGGGGATTTAGCTGAGAGTGTTAATCTACAATTACTATTATTGACTCACATGGAGCTTTCACACAGGTCATCATAGATCTGATTGGAAACTTGTGGTGTTCCCTGGAAGCTGAGTGACAACAAGTATCCCCAGACGTCCAGCACTCTCCACCTCCTTCGATAGCATTTGCAAATAAATTTGCGTTATTGCAACAGCCTCTCATCATTGATTTCTCGCTGGCAGCAGCCATTGGTCTGTACTGGAATTTGAGTAGTACTAAGCTTCCCCAAGGTTTGCATCTCGATTTTTTTTTTACAGCAAAGCAAATCAATTTAATAACCCACCAATTTTTTATAATTAAAATCAAAATTTTCACTTCATTCAGAGAGAAGGCACTGAATAGTTAGCAAAACCCGCACCCTCCCTATATTAAAAATGGTTTTCTAAATAGTAACATTATCATTTCGAAATACCGCTCCTTCTACCGCTCCAAAAGATATCTCACTGTTGATGCAATTCTCTATCTATATAAAAGCCAAGTACGTCAAAGGATGGAGTACTGCTGCAACATCTGGGTAGGAGCTGCTAAAAACAGAGAACAAAATAGACTTCATGGCTTAGCGGGGGGGGTGCCCTTTTCTCTTCCCTCCAAACTCTCTTCCACAGAAGAGACGTAGCAAGCCCGTCTTTATTTTATCATTACTTCCAGGTTAAGTGCTCGTCTGAGCTCCAATCCCTGGTCCACCTCGCCAGTCTTTCATGATAAACACCCGTCTAGCTGAAACCACTGTCAAAAATTTTCTCCACTCTTTAACTGTGCCAAAACATAACTGTAGATTCCATGAACAAAGCTTCTTTCTTAGAATTGCATGCCAGTGGAACTCTCTTCCGTCTGCCTGTTTCCCACCTGACTACAACTTGGATGTCTTCAAGTCCAACATAAACAAATTCCTGATGAACTGCCCCCTTAAGTAAGACACTTTATCAAATCTCCAATACTAAGGATTACTACGATACTATCCCATTGATTACTGTACACGCAATAACCATTATCCCCAAGTGGCTTCCAGGCCTTGATAAGTGGTGACTTCCATGTAAAAAAAAAAAAAAATTTGTTCATAAAAATGGGAGGGGGCGTTGTTAAATATTTTATTCTTACATTGTTTCCTTATTTTGCCTTTCAACACTCAACGTTCTGATCCCCATCTGGCACCAATTAAAATGAATGGTTCTCATCTTGAGGAGGCCTCAAGTTTTGACAGACTTCTGGGCTTGACCTTTACTCCTGATCTTAATCGAATACGTACATTAAATCTGTTGCCAAAGCCGCTGGAAAAATGGTCGGATCCTTCTATTGATCCAGTAGATATCTCACTGCTGATGCAATTCTCTATCTATATAAGAGCCAGATACGTCCAAGGATGGAATACTGTTGCCACATATGGGCAGGAGCTGCTAGAAAAGACTTGTCCTGCCTTGATAGGGTTCAAAATAGACTTCGTGGCCTGGTGGGAGATGTCCTTTTCTCTTCGCTGCAACCTCTATCTCACAGAAGAGATGTTGCGAGTTTGTCTCTGCTTTATCGTTATTTTCATGGAAAGTGCTCGACTGAGCTTCAATCTATGGTCCCCCCTCGCCAAACTTTCACAAGAAACACTAGACTAGCTGAAAACATTATCAATAATTTTCCCCACTCTTTATCTGTGCCTAAACCTAAACATAGATTCCATGATCAAAGCTTCTTTCTTAGAACTGCACGCCTGTGGAATTGTCTTCCGTTTTCCTGCTTTCCAGCTGTCTATAATATGGTTGTCTTCAAGTCCAACGTGAACAAGTTTCTGATGAGCCGTTCCACTTAAGTTAACAAATTTACCGAACTTCCATTACTATTGATTACTATATTGTCCTTTTGACTACTCTACACTCTTTAACCCTTATCCTTGAGTGGCCGATCGGCCTTAATAAGTGGTGACGCCTATGTAAAAAAAAAAAAAAAAAAAAAAAACTATTTTTAACTGTTTATGAAAACTTTCAAGTAGCATGTAGCAGGTTGTACACCAACGACGGAGTGATACAATCTGATCTGGCTTTGTTTTAAATCAAAATAAATCTTTTGTTGTCTTACAATTTTAAATCAATTACGAGGAAAACATTTCAGAAAAAATATATGCGGAAATTAGCAGGGCATATGTAATAATTTAAAAATTTACAAAAAAAATAACAAATCTCTAATTAAATATTTATAAATTCTAAAATAATCGGAATCGGGAATCGTATCGGAATCGGAAATTTAGAATGGAATTGGTAATTGTATCGGAATCGGGGAAAAATTTTGGAATTGTCCCATCACTAATATATATATATATATATATGTATATATAAATATATATATACAATAAAAATATAAATCTATATATCTATAAAAGTGAAATTGTCTGTGTGTGTGTGTGTGTACATTTCCCTACCAAACTACTCTGTCACTTTTCAGTCTACAGACTCGAGATTTGACATAAGGGGTATTGAGATTTGGGAAAATCTTTCTAATCGGTTTTTGGCCAGAAATTTGTTTGTCAATGGGTCAAAATTCAACGATTTGACCTTTGAGAACTCTACCAAACTTCTCCGCCAATTTTGGGTGTAAACACTTGAAATTTTAGATGTACGTTACTTGGAAATGGATAAAACTTTTTAATTTTATTTGAGCCCAAAACAATAAATCTTAAGGGGGTCAAAATTGGGGTCAAAGTAAAAAAAAAAGTGACCTCTGCGATCGCTACCAAATTACTCAGCCAATTTTTGGTCTAAACATTTGAAATTTTACATAAAGTGTAGTGAGACAAAGGGCAAGCTTTTTAATTGGGTTTGAGCCAACAATTTGTCTGCCAAGGGTCTAAGTTCAAAAGATTTGACATTTGCGATCTCTGCCAAACTATTCAACCAATTCTGGGTCTAAACATTTGAAATTTTACATAAGGGTATTTAGACATGCAGCAAACTTTTTAATCAATTTTGGGACGAAAATTTGGCTGCCAAGAGGTCAAAGTTGAAAGAGTTGACCTTTGCAGACTCTACCAAACTCCTCAGCCAATTTTGGGTCTAAGCACTTGAAATTTTAGGTTACCTGGACATGAGTCAAACTTTTTAATATATATATACATTTACACATAAAGTTATGAACAGTACATAAGGCCCGAGCCAAGCTGGGCTAAACTGTTGTGTAGTCGGAGTACATATTGAGACAACATATAACGTGGACTCCGAGGAGAGGATGATAATGACATCTATATACTGTTTACATCACGACTGTGACAATTCTTGGGGACTTCATATTATTATTGTGGAGCTGGAACATTTATGCAACTGTTCTTGTTAACATAGATCACAGATAGGGGGGAGATACATTATGATGATTGCAGAGGGGACACGACACGTAATACTTTGAGGGAGTTATACAAAGTTCATTTAGAAGATAATAGACAAAACACATTTACCTCTTCCTTTTGTTGGAATGACGACAGACGAAGACAACAGTTTATAAATATAGATGATTATTTATTCATACCAGCTGGTTGATTGATGATGGTCAGGGATTCAAGCCTTTATGATTACATGGTCTCTTCTTCCTTCTCTCGCTTCCAAGAGGGCGTCAGTTCCCAGTGTGGCCGACTCAATTTTCTCTGATTCTGTCTCTGACTGTGTCTGCCTCTAACTCCGAACTCTATCTCAATATATTGAGAATCTCCTTTTTTTATGACGTCAAAGCATGCTTCACCACGTGAAATTTATTCACATGGATTTTACCTATGTCTGTCCAAACACACTTTTGGCAAACAAAGAATTCCCAATTTGAATTGTTCAATATCTAACTGTTGGAGACGCCCGTCCATGGAATTAATGGACTACCTCATGACGTCACTTCCGGTATCGAATACCGGTGCCCGGCAGTAAGAGATTGGCATGTCGACCAAGCAGGTCGGTACACACACCCAACCATTGAAGAATGGTATACTCAACTCACTTTGCCTGTAATATATGTGAATGCATGTTTCATTCCTAAAAATCCTGTGTTCCTTCGTTTATTACCATTTAACCCCATAACAACTGGCGACGTCGGATTCGACTCTCACACGGGTTAACTCCACAAAAAAAAAGGAAAAAGAATTAAATTCTTATTGACTTCAACAGAACTTCGGATTTACAAGCTAAGTAGTCAGCTGGCAATTACTTTTAAAAAAAATGAAACTGCAAAGCCAGAAGCTAAAAACCCTGTGCCAAAAGAATACCCCAAGCCAATGCAACCTAAGAAGGCTCAAGGGACTCCAACAGATGAAGCAATTCAACAATTTCTACACGTGTATAGGATTACACCCAACCCGAACACATCAATAGCAGTCTTACCTGCAGAAACGATGTTTGCACGGAAAGTGAGATCCGTTTTTGACAAGCTCTTACCCAAACAGTCAAGGCCACTAGTGACCACTTGTGTACCCAGTAAACGTTTCATACCAAGTGAAAGAGTGTTTTTCAAAAGTTATAAAAACCACACATCATTGGTGGATACAATTACTACGAGAGTTGGTTGTCACCCCCTTCAGCCGGTCGGTTGAGACGATCGTCGACCTCAGAACTCTTCGACTCCAATTACGGCAGCCTGAAAACGACCCGACTCTGGCGGTTTGCAGCTCACTATTTTCGTCCTTCCAGTGACCACTGCCGGTGATAATTCTTAGCCGTTTTAATGTTGCTGATATGGGGTAGTGACAGAATTATCAGTTGATCGTCTAAATTTACACTCCGGACCTGTCGTTGTGTACTCGCTTACCGGCGAACATCGCCGATAAGAGAGCCGTGGATTTTAGTGTGGTGAAAAAGGAAATTAAAATGATTCCACACACGAATAAACAATTAATCTGGGTTTATTCACAATAATAATGGTCTAATAATATTTCAGAGTTTGAAGGAAGTTGGCTGTAGCTATTTTAAAACGGTAGCTTGTGACTCGAGTTCAGATAAGTTTTTCGGGCATTGGAGATACGTGTTTTAAGTCAAAAGCCCTCTCTGCCCGACTTTAACACCATCTGAATTCGCCAAAATCGAATTCTCTCTCCTCTTTCTCTTCTTCTCTTTTTTTCTCCTCTGTTTACTGTGTTCGAGGAATATATACATATCCATCAATGCCCTTTAAACATCACGAGTTTGTATTTGTTTACAACAAGAAAACTTGCCTGTCATCAGCTTTCAAACCTTGTTTTCTAAAATAAACAACCGCCTGTCATTTCATCTCGAATTCTGTGTTTCAAAATAAACAGCCAGCTCACTCCAAACTGACCGTTACAACAATAAGTATCTCTTGACATACTTTTTCCTTTGTTTGTTCTAACCACAGAGTCATTTGATCGTCCTATTTTTTCGTTCTTTTGGCTCTTTCTCTACAACGGCATATCAACCCCATAACTTGGTTACATGGTGACATGGTATATATCATCCAAGGACCAACATATACCTACAAACATCACCAGAACCAACTAAGCAGATAAGAGGTGGATGTAGTTTGCTTGAAGATGTCGATCAGTTGAAACCAGTGACAGTCCATCATTAGAAAATGAGCCGATAGACACTGTCTTTGAAACTTTTGATTTTGAACCTCCTCAACCAACACCTAAACTACGGCGGTCGTTCCGTAAGAGAAAGTTTACCGAGCCATTGGTGGTAAACCATAAAAAGAAAGAGGTACTGACAGCTTTTACAAACAAAAAGCTTTGGAGAAGTCGGAGACTCCCCTCCAACGGGATTAATGGACTATCTCATGACATCACTTTCTCTTGTGACGTCACTTCCGGTATCGAGTACCAGTGCCCAGCAGTCTGTCGACCAAGCAAGTCAGTGCACAAGCCCAACCGTTGAGGAATGGTATACTAAACTCGCTTTGCCTATAATATATGTGAATACATGTTTTGTTCCTAAAAACTCTGTGTTTCTACGTTTATTACCATTTAACCCCATAACACTAACCTATTTATTAATCATTATTTCAAAACTAGTATTGTCCATTCTTTTAACTGACATATTTAATATCCAGTTATTTCTAAAAGAATGAACAATCGACTGCATTCCCAAATTAAATATCTATTTCTGACATAAATAATATTTAGTTATTTGCGAGAACAATGACAATCATTCTGCATTCCTAGGATTTCAATTTGTATTTTTTTTTAACTTTTCTTACTGCGTTCGATTCTAATCTTTTCCAAATATCCTTTTCAAACTTATCTAGTTTGCTCTTTTATTTACTGGTGTCTGTCACTTTTTACATAGCAGAACTGCTAGTGACTAAATAAAATTGAATAAATATGTATATAAAACAAATGAATAATTAAAAGAAAGCAATAAACAATCAATGAAAAAATAATTCTCACATGTCTGTCATCTTCCTCTTTCGTCTTTTTTCCTTGACTGATATCATCGTCAATTTCTTTTCACTGTACAATGCAATACAAATTTTGTCTATAACACGACTGCATTGGCCATATTTTCTAGTGGAAATTCTGGGTTGTTTTATCTCACCCACTGACACAATTGCTTGCATATCCTCGGAACTGTGGTTTGTGCCCTGGCTTTGATTTTCCTTAATTTTATCTGTTACTAGCCTGGGTGCCTGGTGTTGTCCGGGTGTTTGGAGTTGTGTTGTGATCAAGGAAAAAAGTAGTAGTAAGCAGGCAGGCTCAAACCCGTACCGCAAATGAAGGAAAAGAATGTGAAAAAAAACCTGACGTCTTTGCTATTGCGCCCAACGCCAAACCGGAAGTGATGTAGGTTTAAATTAAGGCTAGACAATTAAAAAGAGGGGATGACTTTTGAAAATATCAGCGAAAAAAGCGACCCCTCTCTGTAAAAAAAGTGCCCAGTTGAGGGTGAAGGAATTAATGTTTGGAGCCAATTTTTCGATATTTGTCGTCTGAAGGATCGAACTTCACAATGATACCGATCTCGTAAAAGTCCATCGCCTCTGTCGAAGGTTTTAGGCATACATACATACATACATACATACATACATACATACATTTAAACAGACAGGTGAGATTTATATTATAGATAACAAAGCGCTGCGTATGAGTCATTAGATGAGTAGCACATCCCATTTTATTCCGGTAAATGTTTATTCGTTTTAGGGGATTATATTTCAGTCCAGAAATGCACATAAGTTCCGTAGGTTGTTTTTTTTTTTTACTCATTAATCGTTGTTCTGTCTATGTCGTTTTTTAATAGTTCAATTTTGATACATCGCCCTTCCTCCCTTTCGGTGAATATTGAGGTATTTCCTTGTAATTTTGTACGTAGCATATGTTTTATAAACTCCGGCTTGCTGGCCCAACGTGTTCATTTGATCTTTCCCAACGTCTCCTGTCTTTCCAAGTGTGGCCGTTCTATTCCCAGTCGCTATTCAGTCTATTCCTGAAAGTCAACAGACTAGCCACGTCTCTATAGCATAATATTTACTGCCCTAACAGTAACAGAAACTCGCAATGAAGCGAGCAACCAACAGAAGATATTGTTGTTTGTAAGAAACAGCTTACCTTGCAGATATGTATAGATATATATTTTTAAGCGTCCGATTTGCTTTTTTATGTGCTTCCTTGTGAAGCTCATGATCTGCCCCAAATGGAAGTTTAACTTTGTGTCGCATTCAATTCTCGTGGGGATATTAGGAAAAAGGAAAACAGGATATAAAACTTAACATGAATTGCGACAGAAAGACGACATCATAATCTTCTAAGATAGGAAGAATTTGACATTGTTTATCATTAACAGAAAAACAACAGTAAATTTTATCCTTTCCGCAATAGAGTAACAATTTGAAGCTAATCGCAACAACACAAGAACCGAATACACCGAGTTTAATGTATTTTGAAAGCAACAACACAAGAACCGAATACACCGAGTTTAATGTATTTTGAAAGCAACAACACAAGAACCGAATACACCGAGTTTAATGTATTTTGAAAGCAACAACACGAGAACCGAATACACCGAGTTTAATGTATTTTGAAAGCAACAACACAGGAACCGAATACACCGAGTTTAATGTATTTTGAAAGCAACAACACAAGAACCGAATACACCGAGTTTAATGTATTTTGAAAGCAACAACACAAGAACCGAATACACCGAGTTTAATGTATTTTGAAAGCAACAACACAAGAACCGAATACACCGAGTTTAATGTATTTTGAAAGCAACAGGATATATAAAAAAAGGATCCACGTTCTGCTCTTCGTTTTCGTTTGTAAGATTTTAAGGTTCAAAGCTTCTGAAGAAAATATTGGTGCTATGTCATGCGGAAGGTAATTCTTTGTAGCTTGTTGTCTGCGTCTTAGAGACTTGGGGAAAATAAAAATAAAAAATAAAACAACTTAAAAGAAAGATTTTTATTTAGTAGAAAGTCTTGATAAGATAAGTCTATAATCGATCAGCTGCCACGAGTTGTCCATCTGGCTTACAAGTAAAGTTCTTGTATTTTAACATTCGAAAAGGTAGTGTAGGAAGAGAGAGAGAGAACGATAGAGAAAGAGAGCAAGGGTAGAGGAGGATTCATTTAGTTAAAACGGTTCACAGTCTGTATCAATCTTTTACAGAAATAGTGTGAATTCACTTTTTTTATTCGGTATTCTTTTAGAAACAATGTTCTTCATCTCCTCGTTTTACGTGTATCCTTTGAAATTTCCATAAGCGTGATCATTAGACGAAAATCCCTTGGTAATTTTCCTTTATAAAGAAGGCGATGTAAAATTCACATCTTCAAGTAAATCTCCAATACAGAGAGTTCAGCTAAATAGAAATCCCCCATAATATATTCCGAGTTTCCTTTTTATCCTGAGATAATTAATTCCTGTGGATTAGTCGCATATTTCAACAGTTTTAAAGTTCACTTAAAACTAAAATCTGGTTCCCCCTCTAGTTTCCTTCATCTGATATTTGTCCGAGACACATTCGAAAAGTTAGGTAATTTGACTTAAAATCCTTTTATATTCGAGAGGAATCAGCATTTTTTTTCCGTTTGACTATTTTATATAGCCAGGACCGAGAAACTGGCCACAATCATCAAGTCCCTTTTCCTTGCATGAGACCTCGATTAATCATGTCTATAATCTTAACACATTTAACCCTTTCTTCATCGACTTCCTTCTTCCTTGGCATGCAAGCAGCTACTGATTTTTCATCTCGGAAATGCATCTTGTGGCAGAATTGGCATGGAAAAAGCTCGCCCACTCACACGCAGAATGGGATCACGTGACATAGAAGAGGAGGGGGAAGAACAAAACAGAGAGGAGAAATGAAGGAAAAGAGGGAGAAAGAAAGAGAGAAAAATAATAGCGGAAACAAATTTTCCACAATACTCTGGATAAGAGACATGCAGAGAGGGGATGTTAGGGGTGCTCAAGCACATACCCTTTCACTCCTGTTTTAAAAGTGCCCTTTTTAGAGGAATGTATTATAGGCCTGTGCCTAGAAGACAGAGGCCCGGGGCTACTCCGTATGACAATTAACTTCCTCATGGGCAACTACATGATAGCAGTGACGCCCTAAGTAAGTCATCGTCACCTGTACAGACCTATCTGTGTCAGCAGCAACAACAAAAACAACACTAATGATAATAATAATAATAATAATAATGATAATACTACTACTACTACTACTACTACTACTACTACTACTACTACTACTAATAATAATAATAATAATAATAATAATAATAATAATAATAATAACACAAGTACTATCATCGTTCTTCTTTCTTTACAAAATTCATTTGTGTTTCGAATTACCCTCTTTTGTGAGTGAGATTAAGATATATTTGCCCAAAATGAGTCTTACAGTAAAAGGAATATAAGTAAAAGTTTGTAAAGCTAATGTATTTGCATATTTATTTTGGAAAATATTTGTATTTCTTAAAAAAAACAAAACAAATGGCTTCTTTAAACCAACACTTCCCCCCCCCCCGCGCCTTTTCTATCACCGTTTTTTATTCTCTACAAAATTCATTTGTGTTTAGGAACCATTTTGGTGCGTGTGCCTTTCTTCTTTATTGTCGTCCTCGTCGTCGTCAAAATAACTATTAAAAAATTGGTACTTGAGCGGAATAAGGACAGCGCTATCATTAGGAACTTCCAAGTACTTTACAGAAATGGCAGAAAGTTGTCCAAACTAGTGCCAGCATTGGTTTATTAGAACAAAAGTTGCTTGTGCAGTTTTACAAAGACATTAGTAAAAAACACAGATAAAGAAAATTCCATATGATGTACGTATCCATGATGGAAAGAAATTCTCATAAAAAATTCAGTATGATGATAGGGCAGATGATAATTTTTTTATTAAAATAATGTTAAAACTGTACAAGTTACATTTTCGGCATAACATTTTCGAGTTATCTGCCCCTTTTTTCTCCTTGTCTCGTCAGCTCATACTGATTTCAAGATGCTGTCTAACGTTCGACCGGCGCTTATATATCTAAAATTTGATTATTTTATGTGAAATGCAAACTACTTCATCATTTTGTATTCACTGAACAAAAATCTAAATATTTCGTTAGAACAAGTAAACTAATTAATACAATGCAAAAGTATTTTTGATTGCTATCTCTTATTCAAAAATTATATATTTATTTCCTATTTACTAAATTTGACTATATTTGAACGAAAATATATTACGCAACTTTCGTGCAGCACCTTCTGGCGTTTTATGTTAATTGCCCAGAAATTTATGATTATATTTCAATCCTTATTCGGCAAAAGCATCAATAATTTCTACTTTGGTCACCTATATTTTCATAATAATTATTTTTTCCAAAATTCTATTGAATCTAATCATCTACAGTATGCTACAGAAGGTGAGAAGAAAAAAGGAGCAGGAACGGAACAGATAAGATGCTGCCAAAGGTAGCAGAACTCTTTATGACTGGATGAAGCCTAGCATGGCAGCTTCAACATCAGAGCAAGTGCAGGACTCAGAGGACTGAAAGGAGACTCAGAAGAATGAAGTATCAGAAGCTGAAAATATGGAAGCAGACAAAGAGCTAAATGAAGCAGACAATGTAGATGACTTTGAGCAACAACTTGCTCCACAGGAACCCCAGATTCTTGTGAAAGCAGAAGTGCCAGAAGTTGAAGAGCTATTTTCCATGCTACCTAAATTACAGTATCCAAATGATCCTGCCCATGTTGTTAATTATAAAATACATATTAATGAGTCTTTCATCAATGGAATATGTGCCGACATTGGAGACGGCTTGCCATGTGGTAAGGACATCTCCAGAGAAGACCGTAAATTACTCTATCTGTGCTTCCAGCTTGCAATTGCTCACGCCACTGCATTTATATTTGCCCTCTATTTCTCCCACAACAGCAGAGTTACTATCTTTAAGAGCATATCTGAGAAAATTGACCACCTCTCCAAGACGAGAGTCATTCATTTCAATTGTTTGCAGATGGGGATCAGAACGTTTATGATGTAAAGATAGAAGCTTGGTTTTAGATGCATTAAAAGTAACCAGCAACTTCTTTCCCTATTGTACCACGTGCTCAAGATCAGAGGAGAGAGAATCGGAGAGAACTTGGTCGTTTATTGTCTTAGATGTGCTACCATAGATGGTTAGTTTCAACAGCATAAATGTCTACAAATGATGTAAGGATGTGATTTGGAAGATCATTAATGCAGATCAGGAAGAGAGTTGGGCCCAGGATGGATCCCCGAGGAACTCCAGCATTAATACTGTGAGCTTCTGATTTTTGCCCATCAACTACTACTTTTATGAACCTATCAGAGAGAAATGATTTAATAATTGAGAACACATTTCCAGCTATACCATAGCTGGAGATCTTGTGAAGTAAACCTTTATGCCATACCCTATCAAAGGCCTTTGATATGTCAAGAGCAATTGCCCTAGAAAGGTTTTCTCTGTCGAGAGATTCGCTAATCCTATGAGATATAACTGTAAGCACATCTGCTGTAGATCTAGCAGAACGGAAACCATATTGTGTGTCACTAAGAAGGTTATTTTTGTTGAGATGGTTGATTACTTCTGTATTTAACACAGATTCCAGTAACTTACTCATGACGCACAGGAGACTTATTGGCCTGTACTGAGAGGGAGATGGTCGATCACCTGAATTCTTAAATACAGGGCATACTGGTGAGATTTTCCAAAGTGACGGGAAGCAATTCTCCTTAAGACAACGTTTAAACCGTTTTGTAAGTATGGGTGCTAGTTCTGATGGAAAGTTTTTGAGTACTATAATTGGAATACCGTCAGGACCGGTTGTTTTATTGGAATCAAGGTTGTGATGAGCTTGGCAACATCACGTACAAATATTTGTATATCACATAGTGTGTTTTCTGATACAAGAGGAAATATTGGGGGTTGGCGGCCTTGGTTGCAAAGGGTAGAATTAGCTGCAAAGCTCTTGACAAAGAGTTTGGTTTTGTCTGATGCTGATATATATATATATATATATATATATATATATATATATATATATATATATATATATATATATATATAACTACTTCATTTATTCACATAAATTTATAACTACTTCATTTATATATATATATATATATATATATATATATATATATATATATATATATATATATGAAACCTAATGTATATTAGAAAAAGTCTCAATTAACATAAAAGAATCATAAGTAATTCTCTAAATACATTATTCTCTCATTTATTGCAGCATAATCATACTTTTGACTTCAAACAAGCAAAAGTAGTTCAATTCATTTCAAATAAACTGCGACGGAGACTTCTTGAATCAGAGTTTATCCCAACTTCAAACACAATTAAACAATGTGAAGGTTTCTATAATTATCATCATTAATTAGTAAACTCCTATTAAAAGTACATAATTTAATTTTAGACACAGGTTAACTCTCTCACACCATAGAAAACACTACCTATAATAATTAATACATATAATCAGTCAATTAATTACATAACAAGAATACACCCATTTTATTTCAGTTGTGCATCCATATTTGAATTATAACAGCCATATTTATTCCCCAAAGAATATAAATTACATTTTTAAATATATTAACAGCTATATCACGTTACAAAAATCTTACTCTCTTTCACAGCGCTATAATTTTTTTTGAATTTCCAACCACTTTTTTTGTTCTGAAATAGAACAAAGTCATACTTTTTATTACAATCAAAATATATTTTAAAATATTGTACTGTTATTTCATTTTCTTAATTTCATTCATCCAGAATAAGTCTTACAATAAAGAGAAGACTTTGATGAACACACACACACACACACACACACACACACACACACACACACACACACACACACACACACACACACAGATGGATGGATGGATGGATGGATAGATAGATAGATAGATAGATAGATAGATAGATAGATAGATAGATAGATATAGTTAAAATGATATAGTTTTAAAAAGTTTTTAAAAGGTCATTTTTAATGTAAATTTTTCAAAATAATTGAATGAAAATAAATGGATAATAAAATAAAGGTAATCAAATAATTTTATTATTACTTTAGAATTCATGGATAAAATTTAAAATAAGTTAAGTATGTGATCTGAATTCAATATATAAGGATAGAATTAAAAATAATAAAAAAAAGGTGAAATATAATTATGCAACGATAACTAATAGACATGCAAGTTAATCGACCATGTGAATATTATAATTTAACCTAAATTATTGATAAATAAAAACTCATAAATAAAGATTAATTTATATTGAAATGTTTTAAACGTTAACATCTAATTTAAATAAATAATATAATTCAATTTATAATACAAATTGGATTAATAAATAAATATATAATAAAATAACAATAAAACTAAATTAATATATTATTTATCAATATAATTTTTTAAAAATCGTTTAATATTACTAGGTTTTATAAAAGGAAACAACTCATTTAAATGTAAAAGTTAATTATTCAACTTTAACTGTATTTAAATAAATTACGGTAAAGTATTACAAAAGGAAATTTTCTAATGAAATTAAGATTAATAGAAAAATAATTAAATGACAATATAGAATTATAATTTATGTAATAACAAATTTAATTAAAATAGTAATAAAACTGAATTATATATGAATATAAAATGTAGATAAAATCAGCAATTGGTATAACCAGAAAAAGAATATATGTATTTTGTAATTAGTTTTGTATAAAATTAACTAAATATATAGGCCTGTGTTTTATATATTATAAATATTAACATTATCTCAGTAAATATACAGAGATTAATCATAAATAATAAATTAATAAGATAATAAATCAATTTTTTTTAGTAGTATATATCAAAATTAATGCAATTTATTAATACGAATGTTATATTTTAATGACTTTACTTGAAAATGTAAAATGGCATGAAGCTGTATATAATATTTGGACTGCAGAAATTCCCTTCAGCACCAAATTGCCATAGGTTTTCATTAACAGATGCCACATACAAATTAATTGTCTAAACGTTCAACCCTCGTCTTATGTAACTTTACTACGTCATTTTATATACATTTATATCTGATCTACCTCTGCATTCCATGTTTAAAAAGGATGTGTCCTCTATAGTATTAGACCTGACTGAATGGTTAATTGTAGGTATTGACCATTTCATACCCTCTAAAAAGTTTCAGCAAAAACCTAACAGCCAGCCATGGTTCTCTCCAGAATGTGCTGCTGCCATTGCGCACAGAAATCACTTTTTCCACTGCTTCAAACGTAATAGATGTATGGAAACTAAAGCCGTTTTCAGGACTGCCAGCAACCATTGTAAGAAAGTAATAAGGAACGCAAGAGAGTTGTATGCTCAATCTGTTAAGTCCAAAGTAGCTGAGCAGCGGCTTGGTTCCCACCAGTTTTGGCAAATAGCAAACAGAATCCTGAACAGAAGCGTGTGCTCCATCCCAACTATTATCAATGGACCTGAGGTAATCTCGTCAGCATCAGACAAAGCCAAACTCTTTGTCAAGAACTTTGCAGCTAATTCTACCCTTTGCGACCAAGGCCGCCAACCCCCAATATTTCCTCCTGTATCAGAAAACACGCTATGTGATATACGTATATCTGTACGTGATGTTGCCAAGCTAATCAAAAACCTTGATTCCAGTAAAGCAACTGGCCCTGACGGTATTCCAATTATAGTACTCAAAAAAACTTCAACCAGAACTAGCGCCCATACTTAAAAAACTGTTTAAACGTTGTCTTAAGGAGAATAGTTTCCCATCTCCTTGGAAAATCTCATCAGTATGCCCTGTATTTAAGAATTCAGGTGATCGCTCATCCCCCTCTCAGTACAGGCCAATAAGTCTCCTGTGCGTCATGAGTAAGTTGCTAGAATCTGTGTTAAATACAGAAGTAATCAACCATCTCAACAAAAATAACCTTCTTAGTGACACTCAATATGGTTTCTGTTCTGCTAGATCTACAGCAGATGTGCTTACAGTTATATCTCATAGGATTAGCAAATCTCTCGACGGTGGCAATCTTTCTAGGGCAATTGCTCTTGACATATCTAAAGCCTTTGATAGTGTATGGCATAAAGGTTTACTTCATAAGATCGCTAGCTATGGTATAGCTGGAAAAGTCTTCTCAATTATTAAATCATTTCTCTCTGATAGGTTCATAAGAGTAGTAGTTGAGGGGCAAAAATCAGAAGCTCACAGTATTAATGCCGGTGTCCCTCAGGGGTCCATCCTGGGCCCAACTCTTTTCCTGATCTACATTAATGATCTTCCAAATCACATCCTTACATCATTTGTAGACATTTATGCTGACGACACTACCATTTATGGTAGCACAAGTAAGACAGTAAACGACCAAGTTCTCTCCAATTCTCTCTCCTCTGATCTTGAGCACGTAGTACAATGGGGAAAGGAGTGGCTGGTTACTTTTAATGCATCTAAAACCAAGCTTCTCTCTTTACATCATCAACATTCTAATCCACATTTGGCATCAATTGAAATGAATGGCTCTCGTCTTCAGGAGGCCTCAAGTTTTGACAAGCTTCTGGGCTTGACCATTACTCCTGATCTTAAATGGAACACGTACATCAAATCTGTTGCCAAGGCCGCTGGAAAAATGGTGGGATCTTTCTATCGATCCGGTAGATATCTCACTGCTGATGCTATTCTCTATCTATATAAGAGCCAGTACTTCCAAGGATGGAATACTGTTGCCACATCTGGGCAGGAGCTGCTAGAAAGGACTTGTCCTGCCTTGATAGAGTTCAAAATAGACTTCGTAGCCTCGTAGGAGATGTCCTTTTCTCCTCCTTGCAACCTCTATCTCACAGAAGAGATGTTGCGAGTTTGTCTCTGATGTATCGTTATTTTCATGGAAAGTGTTCGACTGAGCTTCAATCTATGGTCCCCCCCTCGCCAAACTTTCACAAGAAACACTCGTCTAGCTGTAAACACTATCAATAATTCCCCCCACTCTTTATCTGTGCCTAAACCTAAACGTAGATTCCATGAACAAAGCTTCTTTCTTAGAACTGCACGCCTGTGGAATTGTCTTCTGTTTTCTTGCTTTCCGGCTAACTACAATATGGTTGTGTTCAAGTCTAAAGTAAATAAGTTCTTGATGAGCCGTTCCATATAAGTTATCAAATTTACCAAATTTTCATTACTAATGATTACTATATTGTCCAATTTCTACTGTACACTCTTTAACCCTTATCCTTGAGTGGCCTCTGGGCCTTGATAATGTGTTGATGCCCATGTAAAAAAAAAAAAAAAATTTATTCATTATAATTAAATCTTATATTACATCCTACGAGAGGCATCATCACTATTGGCCAGATTTATAGTTGAAGTAATTCATATTTTCCCCTCTAATTGATGTCCTCCCACTATCCCAGACAAGATCGGGAAAATATATAACCATTACCACTATTTCATTTATAATTTAGTTTAAAGTTACACAAATCTAAAAAGTTATAACTTCCATATAGGTAAGTTAGCGCAGTTACCTCTTGCGATGTTTACATCTAATGAAAATACCATTGCTTCATTCTAAACCGTCCAAGCTTTCTTCCTTTAATCATTTGCTTTAATAAAAAAAAAATATCGTTGGATTGATCGTCACAACTTATGAGATGAAAATATGAACGAATTCCTGGTGTTCGTCCAGGAAGTTGACCCTCCTTTAACAACGTTATAATTGAATACTAATCCCCAACCATAAAAGTCATAGAAAACTTGTTTTTTTTCCATTGATACATTTTTTCTGAAAGTTAAGTTTGTAAACAATGAGTTTAATGTTAAACATTAAAAAAACTGTAAATTGTGGAATTTAGAGGGGTAGCAATTACATAAACGTCTGCTGAATCTCTTATTAAAAAAGTTTTCGTTTCTTTCTTGTGGGAAGAGAGGGGTTCATTATTTATAAAATGTTTCCTTATTTTCATTATTGGAAATAACGAATTCAGCTAGGGTCACAAAATATAGTTAATTTCTGCAAACACGCATGCGTGTCTAGCGGTCTTCCTTGAAGTAGTTAAAATAGAATAAAACAAGACGTTGTTTTGATGATGTCTTCGTGGAGTATTGGATACCATGTCTGTGCTGTAACCTACGGGTTAAACGTTCACGCTTTTGCCACGGATTATTTAAAAAAAAAAAATTTTTATGTTGGAAGTTTACTACTCTTTTCAGTTGTAACCTTTTTACGTTGTTGTTCCAGTAATACATTGTTTAAACTCTATTCCATTGTTCTGTTTTCTTTGTGGCTTATTGCAAGCCATAACACTGGTGACATTGGATTCGGAGAAGTACTCACATTTAAAAACAGTGTTCTAAAAAACTAAACACTGATGACATTGGATTCAAGTAGCATACTAAAAAAACCAGTAACGACATTGAAAAAAAATACTCGCGTTGAAATAGTATTCTAAAAATACGACGTCGGACTCAAATGTTATCAAGCCTAAGGAAATGTCTAACAGAACACTTGCAACTGAAAGGTTCACGGTAACTAAAACAAAAACGCAGATCATTATGGAAAAAAAAAGAGTTGAAAAGAAAAAATTTCGTCACGACTTTCAAAGATAGAAAAAGGTTGATCGTGGCTTAGGTAAATTTTTATTCTTTTGGAAAAAAAATTTGTCATTTGTGGTTTTCACTGCTAAGAAAAATATACACTTGATTTTTTTTTTCTTTAGACAATGAACTTTTTATATATTTATTTATTTTTTCTGTTCGTTTTATTGTCTGGAAAAAGAAATAAGAAAGAATAAAACGGTTTTGTAAAATTCAGCGAACGTTTTGAAATTGCTAATGCTTACAAAGCAAAATGGACAAATTGAAAGTAGCGTTGGAACATTTGACCAAGTTGCATATCGATGCCGCAAAGCGTCAGTAACAATTCGAGGAACAGCAAAAGGAATTGCAAAAACAGTTAGAAGAATGTCTAATACGAACCAAAAAACAGTTAGGTGAACGTCAATTATGAATAAAGGAATTACTTACAGAAATTGTTGAAAATAATGCGAACGTGGAAAGTAATTCAGCATTTTCTCAGAATACAATATGGACCATGATAGACAATTTTAAATACGAGGAAGAGGAAAAATCATTTGCAGCGTATTTTCAGCGTTATGAAGATTTTTTTTAATATTGACTGCAGCAACTGGTCTGATCAAAAGAAAACCAGACTTCTACTACGAAAATTGGAAACGGCTGAGCATGATAAATTCGTGGATTACATCTTGCCTCGGAAAACAGCAGATTTATCATCCAATGAGACGATAAATTTGTTAACAGAACTTTTCTTGCCGAAAACGTCTCTTGGAGACGTTGGAGATGTTTGAATGTGGTAAAAGACGATAATGACGATTTTGCCACGAACTTAACACTTTAAAAATTGACTGAGGATTGTCAAAAAGTAAAAATTATAAAAAAAGATGCAAGAAATATCGAAGCAGACATCACGAATATAAAAAAGTAACTGAGAAAAAACCGTTGAAATGGCACACAGACACTAACCACCGAAACTCAGAAAAACTAAAAGCACCGAGCACTTGTTTCAGATGTGGTGGAATACATTGGGTAAGGGATTGCCCATTTTTAACAAAAAGATGCCATTTATGCAATAAGATCGGTCATAAAAGTTCGCACTGTAGGAAAACTCAGAATAGAAGCCATGTATGTCAAATCAGAACTAAGGACGTTGTAGATGAAAATCTATGCAAATATGTAACGGTTAACATTTTCAGCAAGGCTATTAAATTCCAATTAGACAGTAGATCGGATCTTTCAATAATAAATCTCAAAACGTGGAAAATATTACGAAATCCGACTATGTTAAAAACTAACAGAACGGCGAGGGCCGTTAATGGTACAAAAATTCATTTTGAAGATGAATTATTTACAAACGTCACTTTAACAAAAAAACTAAAATTGTATGTGCTAAAAGATAGTGAGAGCCTGTTCAGTTCTGACAGCATGGAGGAGTTTCATCTCTGGGATCTTCCTATATCCACATTCTGCAAGAAAATAGATACCCACCCAGCAGAAACGGAGAAACTTATAACTTGTTTTAAAAAAGAATTCACAAACCTATTTACTCCTGGGGAGATGTACAAAAGATTTTAAGTTGAAACAACTGGCACACAACCGGTGTTTAAAAAGAAACGTAATGTCCCGTTTGCTTCCCTGAACAAAATAAATCAGGAACAGACAGATTAGAAAGCATCGGTATACTAGTTAAAATTGAATATAGTGAGTGGGCTGCTCTGGCAGTTTATGTAAAGAAAAGATCCGGGGAAATTCGCGTTTGCACCGACTTCACAACCGGACTCAATGGATCCTTAGAAGATTTTCACTATCCATTACCTAGTCCAGAAGGAGTGTTCACGAAATTAAATGGCGGCAAGTTTTTTTTCTAAGATCGACCTAAGCAACGCTTACCTACAGATTCCGGTAAACGACAAAAGTGCTAACCTCCTCTGTATTAACACTCATCAGGGTTTGTACAGATACAAAAACTCGTGTTTTGTTTCAAGGTGACACCTGCAATATTCCAGCAAGTAATGGATACTATGCTGTCCGGCTTGGACATCGGAATCGCATATCTTGATGACATTATCATAGCGAGCAAAAGCAGGGATGAACATGAAAAACATATCAGACAAGTATTTAGTCGAATACAAGATTATGGATTTAAGATCAAAGCAGATAAATGCAAGTTTTTTTTATAAACAACTAAATACTTGGGTCAAATAATCGATAAAGATGGCAGACGCCCAGACCCAGATAGGGCGACCGCTATTAAAGAAATACCGGTACCAGTGAACATAACTCAATTGCAGAGTTTTTAGGTTTGGCAAATTATTACCAGGGGTTCATCCCAAATATGCACAAATTGCACGCACCACTTAATGAATTGCTGAAAAAGGATAAGGCTTGGGAGTGGATAGAAGATTGCCAGACATCATTCCAAGAAATAAAACGAATCCTGACTTCAAAACTATTCCTAGCGCATTTCAACCCGCAGTTGGACATAATAGTAGTTAGCAACGCTAGTCAATATGGCATCGGGGTGTGCATGCTGCATCGAATGCCGGTTGGCTCGAAACATCCTATTGCTTTCACATCATGGCCTCTCTTGCCAGCAGAAAAGAATTATTCTCAGCTCGAGAAAGAGGCCCTAGGAATTATATTTGCAATTTCATAATTCCACCGGTTCTTGTACGGAAGACATTTTTTTCTACAAACCGACCATAAGCCGTTGATATCCATTTTTGGATAAAAAAAGGACTTCCAACATTCACTGTGAACCGACTATTAAGATGGGAAACTATTCTGCTGAACTATTATTTTACAATTCAATTTCTCCCCTCAAAACAACTAGCCCATGCAGACGGTCTATTGAGACTGATTCCTGCCAAAATGAACCTCTTGAAGATTCAGTAATCGCGGCATTACATATTAATAGTGATCAAAAAACCATGATAAACAATATTATCCGCGAACTGCCAGTCACACTTCAGGAAATTAAGTCAGAATCCCTAAATGACAATTTCATTCAAACCACAAAGCAGAAATTAGAACTAGGTGACACCAGTTCAGACATTTTTTCTGGTTGCGACGAAATACTGTTATACGGTGAAAGGGTTGTCATCCCCCAAGCCCTTCAAAAAAGAATTCTCAGGGATTTTCATATGGGGCATCCAGGAATAAACAGAATGAAAAGCCTAATTAGAAGTTTTGTTTATTGGTCAGCTATGGACCAAGATATTACCGACATGGTGAACAGATGCAAAGGCTGTGCTTTGGCTGCAAAAGCACCATCAATAACATATAAACCTTGGCCTAAGGCTGAACAACCATGGTCGAGGATCCATATCGATTATGCGGGACCTGTGGAGGATTTTTACTACCTGATAGTAGTTGACTCTTACTCTAAATGGCCAGAGGTACTAAGATGCAAAAAACCGACCATGGCAACAATGAAAAATTTTTTATTGGAATTGTTTGCTCGGTTTGGGGTTGTAGACTATCTGGTTAGCGACAACGCTACACAGTTCACCTCGACAGAGTTCAGAGAATTCTGCGAGACGTATCAAGTCAAGCATATTACGACACCCCAGTACCACGCCAGAAGCAATGGCCAGGCCAAATGCTTCGTCAATACGCTTAAAAAGGTATTAAAAAAGGCGTCCGGTACACAGACAGAAAAGGCCCTTCAGCAATTTTTGCAGGTTTACAGAATCACGAGAAATCCGAACAAACCAGGTGCAGGATCCCCAGCAGAAATCATGTTTGGACGGAAAATAAAATCCATATTTGATAAACTGCTACCCTAACACACAGTACACAACAGAACCTCTACAATGCCAATGAAACGGTTTAGCAACGGAGATAACGTGTATTTTAGACATTTTAGAAATAACGTTTCTTTTTGGGAACAGGGCACGATCTTACGATGAATCGGCCATGTTACATACATCATTCAGGGCCCAAAGTTCCAACATAAGAGGCACCTGGACCAAATCAGGAAACGCTTCTACGAGGATCAAGAAGAACCACCGCAGGACGGCAGTGAGGCGATTGAAACTGTGTATGACTGTTTTGACATAGACCCTCCAAAAGGGATGTCAGAACCGAGATGCTCCGGCAGAAAGAGGAAGCGCACAGACCACTTGGTGGTCTGCCCCAAAAGGAAGAAGTACTGATTTTCACAACCACGGAAATCAGCTTGGGAGGTCGGTATTGTGGGGGAATCACCCTCCAAATGGACTGTTCTATCCATTATATAAACCATAGACCTTTTGATCCCAGGTGTGGATTAAACACCAGAGCGACCCTCGCCTGCTCGGTGACGTTTACTACTCTTTTCAGTTGTAACTTTTTTACATTGTTCTTCCAGTAATACATCGTTTAAACTCTATTTCATTGTTCTGTTTTCTTTGTGGCTTATTGCAAGCCATAACAGTAACATAATTACAACCAAGTATTGCAGTAATTAATGAAAGAAATAATAACTGATAAATACACGGAAGAAGTTTCGTTTCATTTCCTTAGGATAGGATTCCATGTTTTCGTTCTTAATTTCTACATCTAAATAAAACTTTGAGACAAACTATTTTTAGTTGTGGAATTCGGTTAGTAACCAGTCAACATTACCACAGTTTTAATGGCTAAATGGATGTTTTTTTTTATTTTCAGCTTTCTCTACCTGGACTGCCTACTGGGTCTAATTTTTTTTTTTTTTTTCACCTTGCTGCTATTTAAACAGTTTTTTTTACAGCTGTGGGTTGATCACTATCCTTACTGTACCACCTCTCTCCACCCATTCTTGACATTCTGATAGCCGTTCTTACCATGAGGAGTTGGAGTGTCTATTCCGAAAGGCGTTCATAACATGAAGATGTTCGAGGAGGGGGGGCAGCAGCAACAACAACAACAACAACAACGACAACAACAACAACAACAACTGTACTTTGCTTTTTGTCGAGGGGAGGGGTAATGCCAGTTATTGGGTACTGCTAGTAAAAGATAAAGTAAAAGTAATTTTCAGAATTTGTAATCATGCCCAAATGCATTTTATTTTCTTTTAGTTAATTGATTGTTGCTATTTCTTCTGATGAGTTAAGGGCAAAATAGATTCATTGATTGATATAATAATTAAATAAATGATTTTGTGCTATGAAACAGATACTGTCAAGAATTGTAAATGTCAACATAATTAAATTCTAAGATGGTCTACATAATGAATTTGGAATATAGACTTTTGTCATTTGTTTTATATATATATATATATATATATATATATATATATATATATATATATATATATATATATATATATATATATATGGTAGCGTCCTTAAGTCTTGACAGACTATGGATACCCAATGTAAGGGTGCCTGCATGTGGAATTTTTTTGACAACAGTTGCATAATCTCCAATCACAGCTCTCTTGAGTCGGTGTTGTTAAATACCAGCGGCAAGTGGAGTGTATGTTCAGGACGACTGGAAATAATACCAAGATAAGCAGAGAGCACATACAGGCTCAACGTTGGTAACTTTAGAAATCAGTGTGTCATTGTGATTATATATATACACATACACATGATATGTCATCATGATTATATATATACACATACACATGATATGTCATCATGATTATATATATACACATACACATGGTATGTCATCGTGATTATATATATACACATACACATGGTATGTCATCGTGATTATATATATACACATACACATGGTATGTCATCATGATTATATATATACACATACACATGGTATGTCATCGTGATTATATATATACACATACACATGGTATGTCATCGTGATTATATATATACACATACACATGGTATGTCATCGTGATTATATATATACACATACACATGGTATGTCATCATGATTATATATATACACATACACATGGTATGTCATCGTGATTATATATATACACATACACATGGTATGTCATCGTGATTATATATATACACATACACATAGTATGTCATCATGATTATATATATACACATACACATAGTATGTCATCATGATTATATATATACACATGCACATGATATGTCATCGTGATTATATATATACACATACACATGATATGTCATCGTGATTATATATATACACATACACATGATATGTCATCGTGATTATACATATACACATACACATGATATGTCAGAGTGATTATACATATACACATGCACATGATATGTCATTGTGATTATATATATATATATATATATATATACACATACACATGGTATGTCATCATGATTATATATATAAACATACACAGACAGGTGATGTAGAAAAATAGGCAACATGAAGTTCTCAGTACTCAGTCTCATATAAAAATTTATTTTATTTTAGTAAAAAAAATATAAAGAAATCAATAGATATTTCATGAACTAGTGTTACAGGTGGTTGAAAGGTGAAGGCGCCAATCAACTATACAACTAAAAAATAGACACAAAACAAAGAGGTAACGTCAATAGCTAAGAGATAACAAGCACAGATTATCGGTTAAAGCTGATGTGTATCGTGTTTTATTTATAAAAAGAAAACGGTAAATCATATGCTAATGGAGACTATGAATCAAAATCGTTTGGAGCAAGAATGGGCATCTTGCGAGGTTGAAATTTGTGTGTCCCGGAGGTTAGTCCAGGTCATCTATACAGGATCTGATGTTGGAAGCTAGTAGCCGGACGTCAACAGGTGCTGGAATTGGTGGCTTGACATCAGTGGGCACTGAAACAGGTGGTTAATTTTGCTTTCCCAACATAAACTGGGTGTTTTACTTGATAAGGGTGGATATTCTTGAATGCAACCTGAAGAATGAATCAAATCTTCATCATCCAAAAACAAGCCAAGATAAGTTACTTTTGGAAGTACATTTTTTTCAGAAGTTTTATTTAAATACTGCTGCTCCTTCGAGAATTCTTCTGCTTGCATATTTACTAATAGCAATGACTTCGAATTTGGAGGTGTTCAATTATCGATATTTCAATTAATCAATAAATTCCACACCTTTTTTAAACATGTTAATCACTTTAGTTATTTAGAAATTTTCAAAGGTAGAACTCTTTCAACAAAAGTATCATCTATATATAAGCAAGAGAATTCTCCTGTTAGTGTTATTCAGACACAGAAGGGGAGCTGATGGCAATTCATAACTGGCCCACTTTACTCAATCAGGACCATGAACTCATCAATCCTGAGACTGGAAGAACCTAGAAGTGAAAATGCCTCGAGTAAGTAGGTCTTCAGGATTCTCTGAACATATTCAAAAAGGACTAGAGTAATAAATTCATCCTTCAACTCATCCAGCATTTTCTCAAGGTCCTTAATACAGTTTTCAACAAACATGTTGCCTTTAGATTATTTTTCAATGACTTAAGATAAAACAACTTGAGTATCAATAATAAGGTACGACTCAATGACGACAAGACCCATAGATTTTAAGATATTGGGAAGTATCTTACGGGCCAAGAATATAGCCAAAAGTTTTAGAGTTGGTAGAAGTTTTGTCTTGATAGGAGCCACTTTGGACTTTGCACATATTAAACAACATTCATTCCCTTGTTTTGCATATAAGAAAAAGCCATAATCCTCCTTTGAGGCATTGCAGAAGCACAAGAATTTGATGGTAATATTTATCTTAAGGCTTTTCCGGAGAAATTCACTCAATTGACTTAGATCCCCAGCCAATGACCTCCAAACATCATGGAATTCTCCCGGAACCTTCTGATCTCAAGATATTTTTATTTTCCATAATTTGTTGATAAGAATTCCTTCCTGAATAGTAACAGAAAACATAATTGCAAGGGATCATAAATTTTAGATAACTGTGCTAGAAAACAATGCTTAGTGTTAACATCAGAATTGGTCACTATGGGCGCAAGACCCATTGAATCCTGCTGATGAAGAAAATAAACATATCCCAGTACTTTTATCGAGATAAGAATGGGAGATGAAGCACATTTTTAATCGTGTCTTCTTGTAATCTCTTATCATTGGAGCTACAAGAGTGTAACACAAACCCAGCTTTATTTAGCTAATCATGCACAGCATGATAAAGAAACCTAAGCAAGTCAACATCACTGCAGGTTTTGACCAGGTTTTCAACATAAAAATGATTAAATAAAACAGCTAAAAATAAAATATTACAAACGAACCGTTCGGCATGATACTTGAGAATAAAACTCAGAATAAAGGAACAAGCATTAAAGCCAAAAAAATGGATTTATACCTAGAGATATGTAAATGGTCACCATCCTTGAGGAAAAAACAAAATCTATTTTAGTCCTTTTCAGTACTTAATCTGATTTGCAAAAAGGCCTTGTTTAAATGTCACAGAAGCGCATAATTGTTCTTTTTAAAGGCGACTAACAAGTTCAATAATTTGGCTGTTAAGTTCACTCCAGCATATGTGTCATTTAGAGATACACTCTCATACTTTTTAAATGAACAAGTGAATGCTGGTCGAATCTTAGTGGTGACTTTTGCACCTTGTTTAATCATACTCCCGGAAGACATAGTCTTCATAAATTCCCTCTTTCTTGCCACTCTCTCCATAATCCTCAAAGATGGAACATAATTTGTTTCTATATGAGATAACTTATCCTCATCACATGGTAAATCAACATCCTTCAAACAAAAGTTTCTTTAAAATTTTTAATTTGTCATCATAGAACAACAATTCTGACTCTTTCTTAATTCCAACAGTCAAAAAAGAAAAAAAAAACACTCGATTCCCCTCTTTAAAAAGGATTCCTCAAAGAAAGGTCTCCACAGATCAGGATAAGAAGGGAGATGATTCAATGCTCCATGAGGTAACTCGAGCATTTAGGAAGATTAGAAACAGAATTTGAGAATAAAGGAAAACCACACGGTTTCTTATTTTTCTTAAAACCCTTTTGCAAGAAGGAACTTATGCATCCGAAAAAAATGACACCATTTTGAAGTTTGCCAGTCAGATCCGTCCAGGCATTTAATTAAATTCAAATTCTTCAAGTATTGGATCAGATGGTTCACGTTATTATAACCTAGACTCGGGTGGAATCCTGCTTTATTTATATTTGTGACTATTTTGTCAAAGCCAGGAATATAAAATTTCAGAAATTTTATTTTTTGCAGACTATTATCCTCATCTTTTCTTAGTTGTTTCACAACGTTTCGGCCAACTATTTCTCTGGTCGTCGTCAGATGGTAACCGCGATAGGGTAGGAATTAATAAATAATACTCATCTCAATAATGAATTCCAATTAAATAATATATATTAAATTTCAGGTCTAACTCATCGGTGAACAATACGTCAAAGTAAAACAGTTTTGTGGTCCCAATTTAAGGATATTTCAAGTTGTTGAAGATTTATATTTTTAGTGCTTTTAAACGTACTTATGACATTCTGACGGGTTTTGCGTCCATACTCGCCCGAGAACCCAACTTTTTGT
Organism: Euprymna scolopes; assembly: GCF_053919585.1. NCBI lineage: Eukaryota > Metazoa > Mollusca > Cephalopoda > Sepiida > Sepiolidae > Euprymna > Euprymna scolopes. Next base: position 66,302,073 of record NC_136509.1, read on the forward strand.
ACACCAAACTAAAGATGTTGGCTGCTCATGTTTATGCGACAGCTCAAATATATAGGTGGTCCCCCTCTCTCTTTTACTGACATATGTAGTACAAGACAAATACACTCATCGAGTCCCAATAGTAAAGAAGTCTTTCCTACAAAGGATTGAGAAATTTCGGGGCACACCACCGAAAAATGGGAACTTGATCCACAAGTAATGCTCGGACTATTCATCACCTTATGCGAACCCAAGCAGTTTTTACATAAATTGAGCTCTGTCGCTCGTTTAAGTTTTGAAATGAAGGATTTGAACATAGAGCAATCCTTTGCTTTACGTTCACTTTTATTGCATAAATTACATGATTTATTATTTCCTGAAAGAGAAGATTTATTTGGGATAATTTCCCTTTTCGTTGTAAGAATTCCCTAAAAAGTTTCTTATTTCTACCTTGCTGCTTATTAGCCAAAATGGAAGGCTGTTTTGGTGGACTAATTTCCCGCTCTTTTGGATTAAATTCCACGATTTCTGGAAAATTCTAGACAATTGCTCCAAAAACACCTCATCAAAGATTGCCGCTATTTCATTGCCTGTTCCTCCACGTAGCTTCTTCCATAGAGCAAATCGCCCGGGCCCACAGTCAATCATGGTAAGGTAAAGTCCACCCCTGTAATGGGTGACATCGCATGCCAGTCTCTCCCAGGTCCCACTCACCTCCAATTGGCCAGCTTCATGCGTGCTTGGAGCAGGATCAATCGACTGACATCTGTCGCATGTCCTGACCACTTGCCTCACCTGCTCTTTGGTGATCCTTGGGTCGACTTTTTTCACTAAGTACCAAGTCCTCTCTACCCCCATATGGTGCAAATTGTGCAGTTCTCGCACACCAACATCATCTAGATCCGATGCAGCAACAACATCTTTCTTTGGCAACAGCTAACTCTTCTTCACTCTCGTGAGAGCATCTGCTCGGTTCTTTTCAGAAGCAACCATGTCTACGCGAAGCTTCAAACAAAACTCTTGCATCAGCTCAGCCAGCACCCCAAGCCTGCACTTCACTAACATCTCAGCAGCCCTTCTCGTTTTTATCCTTTTTTCGCTTGAAATGAGAGACTTTAGCCAAGCAAACACCGTGGCGGAGTCTGTTTTGATGCAGATGTCACGTAGTCCCCATTTCAAGGCCAGATTGACTCCTTTTATTGTCGCGTCTAATTCCGCCACATTGATGTGGCTGACGTCATTCTTTTTCCTCAACCAGGCTGCATCTTCTGCAACTACTCCTCCAATTTCCAAAACGACCCCTGTTGCAATGCTGCTCGCATCGCACCACACGACTCCATCCAATGTTCGCGGTATGTTCCAGGTTCCCCGGACTGGGTCTTGCCGTTCTGCTTCTTTCAGGAGCTCTTCCATCATGGCGACCGTTCTTTCTCCCACCTTATCATTCCATCCTTGTCCTTCAGCGTGTCTCTTTATGTAGCTGCATGCTGATCTAAGCCAGCTAGCAATGGGGTAATGTCCGATCAACTTTCCGCATATGGAAAAAAGTTCACATCTGTTGAGCTTCTGCTTCAGTTGTGGGATTTCGTTTCCCCTGCGAAACTCTAGGCCGCCTGACGCACCTCGTTTCAGTTTTAGGCCCAAAGCAGCCCTTCCGTCTAATTTTTCCGGCTCTTTGGCGACCAACCCGAACTTCTTCAAATGAGCTACCACCTCCTTGGCAGTTACCACAGTTTCATTCACCAGAATGTCGTCTATGTATGAGCTCACTACCCCATCTCCCTTTCCCATTGTCTCCAGAATCTTCCTGAGGATAGTTGACATAATCTTGGGTGCCGAATTTAACCCGAACCCTACTCGTGTAAGGCAGTAGGTTTTGCCTTTGTACTTGACTAACTGATATTTCCAGAGCTTCTTGGCAACATGGAGTTGCAAATAGGCAGATTTTAGATCTACCAATGTAGATGCGCCATTCATCTGCCTCCATTCCCTAATGGTCTCACTGCACACATTTACGGTGTCACCTCCCGTATGGCACTTAACATGGCCGTTCAGCTCTCGGAAATCCAGGACCGGTCTTACTTTCCCTTTAGTTGTTTGCAGAACGGCCATCAACGGCAAAATGCCCGACTCCACATCATCCGTCCAAGGCATCAGTATCCCTTCCTCAATCCATCGGTCGACTTCCTGCTCAAACTCCTTTCTCGCCCCTCCTCTAAGCGAATTTGTGTAGCACGCCACCCTGTTTGTCAGCGATGGCGCTTGATGTTTCCATGCCCACTCCACCGTCCACCGCTCTCCGTCGAATTCGGCTCGGAAGTCCTGATCTTTGATCGACAATTTTCTTTCCTCCCCGGCCTTGTTGATCCCTCTGGGAGCGTTCTCCACTAGTCCGAACCTCACATTGTCACATGTGATGGTAACACCTCCAAGGCGGCATATAACATCCATTCCAATGATGGCTTGGACACCAGGCACCAGGCGATCAGTGACAATTGCATGGACCCTCATCTGACGTTCAGCAATATCAATAGTGACGGTCTTCTTCCCTCGACACTTCACTCGCGACCCATCGAATGCCACTACTTCTCCCTTCCCTTTCCATCTTCCGACCAGGGTAGTGTGCACCATGGTAGTGGTGCAGCCAGTGTCAATCAGGGCCATAATTTCCCGTCCTTCCACCGCAATCTTCTGTTTGGGCATCTGCTGCGGGTGCGCCTCTATTCTCGAATCGGGGCGGCCGCTGGCGTGTCGGCCTCCCCTCGCCAGTTTCCCGAACTTGTGCATTTTACCGCTAAATGGCCTCTTCGATTGCATTTGTAACACACTGTCTGTTGCAAGAACTTCCTGCAGTCTCTTCTCATGTGTGGTCCCCCGCATTCGAAACATGCGATCCCCGGGTTTGGCAGATTCCTGCCCACATCCTGCTGTACCGTTGCTGTCGTTCCTCCAGGCTCTGTGGGCTGGGTGCTCACTAAAATTTTTCGCAGTTCTAAGCAGCTCACTCACATCCAGCGTCTCCACCCCCGGTACCTGCTGCAACCTTTTCGATATTTCTTCCGGGAACCCGGTAGCAAAAGTCATCTTGACTACGTGACTCGTGGCATGTCCTCTGATGCCCGACAACTCAACCAATCTCCTTATCTAATTCGCGTAGACATCCACAGATTCACCAGTCCACCTCTTCTCTTTCAACTTATTAAAGGCCTTGAAAGGCCCCCCTGCGAAAGCTTCGATCAGTCGACCCTTGATGGCGTCTGCATCACCCTGTTCCCGCTCGCTGAGCTCCAAATAGAGGGCCAGTGCGTCCCCTTCCAGAAACAGTGGTATTACTGCAGCCACATCATCCAGCTTCTGAATCCTTGCTACAAGGTCCACTTTTTTAAGCCACGCCACCACATCACCGTCGCCATTAAAAGGCTTAATCATATTGCTTAAACCTGCGTTGGCCATCGCCGAAATAGCTTGACGTAAAATGGGGGGGGGTTCACCTCAAATACACAAACGGAATGTTCAAGAAAGATTATCGCTACAGTCCTCTGTCTCTTCTCTCTTGGCTGGCCGGGAATCATCTCACAGCACCCAGAAATGAACATCGTTTTATAGGTTCCATCTTCACGCACACACGAGATTATGCGAGAACGGACGAAATAAAAATGCTGGCCGCCATGTTTGTTCTTCCTTTTCTTCGCCTGTACTCACTCGCTGAGCACCCACGGTAAGACTTCTCTTTCTTGCTTCTAACCACAACTTCTAGAGGTTATGCGCCCAGCGTGCGTCTTTATTTCGATGGATCCGAATCAAAATTCGAATTGTGGCAAGTTAAATTTCTAGGATATCTACGAATCCAAAAGCTACACAAAGTACTACAAACACAACCTGAAAACAGAAACGACCCTGAATTCATTGAAAAGAACGCAACTGTCTTTGCGGAATTAATATTTAATCGCAATCTGATAACTTTATGTCAAAATGATATGAACTAACCATAAAAGGGGATATTTCACCCTTGTTCAATTTCTGAATAGTCGTTTCAATTCAAAGTTTCTTCGCTTCAATCGTATCTTCTAGATCTTTATGTGAGGAAGCTAAACTTAAATTCAATCTAATTAATTTACAGAATGATACGAAGTATCAAGCATTGCAACAATCAAAGTTTTAGAACTTAAATAATGACGTAATAAAATATTTAATTTCTTATTTTGATGTTCAACACATTTTCTTTAATTGAATAGTTAAACATATAAAATTACATAAATTTTTTTATAAGGTTTAACTGCTATTAACCCACCTTTAACTTCAAGGTCAAACTATAATGTATGGTTCTACAAGTCTGTTTTGCAATAATTTAGCTGTGTGGAGATTTTATTCCGTACAGCTAAAAGAATCGCGAAAGCTTGGGAATTTTCAATTAGAATCACTCACCTTGAATGTTGCATTGTTCAAGCATCTGTAATTGCAAAATGATTGCGAGTTAAGCAGACCTCTACATTAGTTCGAGTCCACTCGTAGTTTTCTTTCCTTCAGCTGCTGCAGACTAAAGTTTTGTAGGTAGGCTATTTTCTTAAACGTTTCAATTAAAATCGTAGCAGATTGGTATACTATCATTGAGTAAAATTCCCAAATAAAGGACAATGATGAAATCATTCTAGACTGAGGAAAGGAGTACAAATCTTGATGAATAACAATTTAATCATTGCAGCAATTTGAACGTAAAATAAAATTCAGAGATGATTTCCAAACTGTATTAACAATATAAATCTATAATGGCAACGACTTTTATGTCATCTACTTAATTACCATGCGGGAATAACTTTCCTTAAATTGGATTTTGATCCAATACAACAGACTGCGTGTTGACGCAGCAAAAGATTTCCTGGAACTGTATCCATATATCGGATTTTGACTGATGTGACAGATGTGGGGGAATGTTTTCTTGGAACTAAGAAATAACGCGGTTCAAGTTTGAGTCGTTTATTGCAATCATATTTAAAATAATGTTCACATATCATTTCGTCTGAATAAAGAAAAAAAGTTTTTTCATGCAACTCCCATAATGCTACAGTGAGGTTCTAGTTGCGAATTACAACAGTAAGTGCTGGAGCTAGTGGTTGGAAGCGTTAAAGCTGCAGTAAGTTGCAGAAGCAAGTTGGAGTCGCTGAAAGCTGTAGGAGTGAGCTGGAGCTGATGGAGTAGCTGGAAGCTGCAGGAACTGGAGTGGTAGGCTATAAGTGGAGTCCCAGGAGGCAGGCAGCAGTAAATAGTGGAGTATGTATCGTATTTAGGTAGTTTGTGGGTCCTGCCATCTTGACTGCCGGCTTTATATTCCCTTATTTCAGTGCGTAGCCTCATTGATATGCAAATTACATCAAACTGCACCCCCCCTGGTCCTTAAAGATGAACTTTGCTAGTCTCTCTACTAGCCCACTCTGCTCGGCTAGACACAGTTAGTGTTGGAATTTTGTATTTTAAGCTTTCCTCTATCGACAGTGCTGGGTGCAAGGGTGGAACTAGGTCAACATCTTGTCTTCATTTGTATATCTTTTGAAGGGAGGGGCCTTTTCAGCAATTTGATTGGTGCTATGTACTCGCTGACACTGTGGACTGACCCCCTTCCTCCTGTTGAATTGCTTACCCCACCCCCACCCCCACCCCGCTGCTGGATTTTGACCATTTCGATGTCAGTAGCCAAGCGTCCTTTGAACAGTTCGGACCTCTAAACCTGGTGCTCCGTTGATTTGATTTTCAACATATTTTTGTATTTCTTTTCCCTTAGAACCATTTTAAAGGAATTGAGGTGTTCTGGAGAAACATCACTTCAAAGAAAGTTTTTCTTAAATCCCAAGAAAAACTATAGGACAAAAAAATCCTAGAATATTCCAGAGAAGAAGACAGAGCAAAATGTCGAAGGTTTATGGAAAAGGGCGCCTTAAAAAAAAGGGGGGTAAGAATTCGCCACTGAAGTTCAAAGAGGTCGTCAGCCGGTCTAAAAGATTAAAAAAAATTTTTTTATCAAGGCTATCACCTTTCCACCTGGTTTGTTAAAGAGGTCCCTCTAATTTGTTTACAGACAAAACAAAGAAAAAAGAAAAAACTTTTCGTTATCATTGCGTCCTATGAACTTTTTGACAAATAAGAACTTGCCTTTTTTCCATTGTGTCATAGAGGGAACAAGAACATTCCCTCGCAATTTTTATCTATTTTGGAGGAGACGTTTGTGTTGTCACTCATTCACACACACACACACGCGCGCGCGCGCACACACACACGCACACACGCGCACGCACACACGCGCACACACACACGCGCACACACACACGCGCACACACACACGCACACGCACACGCGCGCGCGCACACACACACGCACACACGCACACGCACACGCACACACACGCACACACACGCACGCACACACGCGCACGCACACACACACGCACACACACGCACACACACACACACACACACACACACGCTCGTGCGCAAATAAACAAACGTTCATTGATTTTAATTTCCCGTACATTTGCATAAAAATAAGTTCTTCTAGTAACGACATAATTTCAAATACGCCCACGCGCTTTTCTCACAGCAACAAAAGCAAGTGGATTTTTGGCGGACGTAGGCGAAGACAATACCACGTGACAATATCCACCAATAAGACATTTTAGAAGATTGTTTTTTAACGCTTTCCCAAACCAAATATCAGCAGTAGCAATCTTGTGCTGAAATCCGATTCAAAAAGTATTTAAACGCAACAAACATTCTTTCTCTCTCTCTCTCTCTTTTCCCTACAACTTGACATGAGAACATGTCTCTTGTTTTCATCTCATCGTCGTTTTCAAATCTGTCGAAACCATAAATACACACACCACGCGGGCATCCAAAAAAAAAAAACACACCTATGCACACATGCACCCATTCCATACATTTTCTATAAGAATTATTAACAACGGACTACTTTCCTCATGGGACTTTCGAATAAGGCAAACTTCGCCAGTTAAAACAAAAACCTAGAAATAAGAACATTATTTTCACAAAAGACTTTCACCTTCCAATCTTATTTTAACGAAGGATTTTCATCTAACATGACCTTTTAATCTTAGTAATTCCACAAAGGATTTTCATCTAATTTGAATATTCTAACCGCAATGATTTCACAAAACTCTTACCGATCGGCCTTTGCTTGTTCATCTTGTTATTTTGTTGAAAAATAAATGCAGCACATTTTAAACGAGAAGGAGGTGTCATTGTGTTTTATTTCTTTTTTTTATCATTATTATTTTGTTTGGGGCAGAGGAATTTAATTTCTCTTAAATTTCTTTTCCCCTACAAGTCTCCTTATTCGAGACTTCATGGTACTGTCGTGGTTTCAACTCACTGCCTCCATTTTTCCTTCTTTCTCCACCACCCGTTGTCTCTTTGCCTTCCCTTCCCTTAAACAAAGGACGCGATAGGCTAACACGAGCTAAACCTATGAAGATATCCGGGTTCAAGGAACACATTCACCTTCCCTTTTTTTTTCATCCTCGACTCCTACGCACATCGGAATTTAAATATATCAAACAAAACACCAATAATTCAGGCAATTGACTTTTTATTTTTTTTTAAACGAAATTAATTTAAATGCTCTTGATTATTCTTTGTGGTCAATCCTGGAGAGTGAAGCTTGCTTTACTTGTCAAAATATTGAAACTTTTAAGATAAAATTGAACCAATTCTGAGAAAAAATATTCTTAGATGTTATATGTGCTGCTAAAGATCTCATATGAACATTCTTTATTTTACATTGAATAAAACGGATAAAATTTGATTTGAACGTCACAAAATAACCAAAGCATTAAAAAAAATGAGAAAGTAACAATGACGTCTTAGATATATGAAAAACAGATCTTATAAAAATTAGAAATATAGGAAAAAAACTTAGTACAAATATACATCATATCTTTTTAAAGTTTTTGTTCAATCATTATGCAAATCAAATATAACAGTAAAAGTCTTACCTTTTGCTTGAAATGTTACGAAAAAGACATATAGCCAGAAAATTTCCATATTTTAAGCAGACAACACCCAAAACAATTAACTTCCGGTTTGATAGGGAAACGGTTAACTGACAGAATTTCCTTTATTATTAATTTTCAATATCATAATTTGTAGCCCGAAAAAAGTAATACTTAAATTATTTTTATTAAATTCCTCTTTATTCTAGGAAGTATCAATTTTTAATTCCTAAAACTAAGCTTGTTTTTAAAATCTTAACTAAATCTTTAAATTAACTTTATCCGAAACTTATTTTCCATACAAATCTTTTATGTGGACTTATAAACTAAAAGTCACGTTTTTATATAATATAATTAACAGATTGTAAAATATGCCTGGCATCATGCACAAAGAAATTTAACTCTTAAATCATAATTGTTTCTCTTGGTTTACAAATTATATTTTTGTTCTTACAAAAGAAATAAATAACGCTACAATTTTTATCAGCAAAGTGGGAACAGATTACTGTGTCATCGGTCTTTGGTAGAAAAAATGATTCACGTTCAATTTCTCTATATATTTTTAATTATTCACTATTCAAAAACGGCATCGATTAAAATTATTTTAAATTATTAACAGAAAGATTGTCTGTTTATTCATAGTAAGTTTTAAGATCGAATCTTCCACATTTTTTTCACGTACCTTGAAAAATTCAATCATTAAAAAATAAGAAATAATTTCAGAAATTGTTTGAAATTACACAAGTAAAACCCGTCAAATATAAATAAAAAAATAATTTTAAAAGAATTCGTAAAACTTAAATAACTTTAATATATTTCCGACTTCTTGTTTTTCCACAAATATCGATAAAGATCATATAAATCGGTAAAGTTTGTGACCCAAAATTAAATATATTTATTTCATCATTCCAGTATATTTCAATATGTAAAAAATCTAAGATATGCTGCCCCCCCCCCAAATTCTCATAAAGTCGCGTTGGGGGGGGGGGGGGAGAAAAAGATGAGAATTTCGTTTTTATATTATTTTATTTCAGTTTATACATAGTTTAGCTTTTTTATGAGGGTTGAAAATTCCATCTTTATTAGTGTCATACCTACAAAAAACTAATATAAAGAAAATAAGTAAGCAAATATGAGATAAAATAAATATAAAATTGAGAAGTTGAGTTAGTCACAAGTTAAAATATTTATAGTGTCAATATCAAGTAATATACTGTCGTGGGCTCAATGGCGTAGCATCAGTTTTTGCCGCCCAGGGCGGTTGGAAAATTTGCCGCCCCCTCCCCGCTGGCATATAATTACCTATTTTGTTCCCCCCCACACCGCTGACATATAATTACATGTTTTGCCCCCACCCCGCTAGCATATGATTACCTGTTTTGACTCTCCCCCAACCGCTGGCATATGATTACCTGTTTTGCCGCCGCCCCACTACTGGTATATGACAACCTGTTAAAACCTTCAAAATTCCAAAAAGCCCTCAAAATATTTATTTTCATTGAACTAATGTTTACACAATTCCCTTCAGATTAATGTTTAAACCATTCCTCTTTTTTAAAATTTTAATTAAATTTAATTTCTTTTTCAATAATTTGAATGATATAAGTTTGTAAACATTAATCTGAAATGAATTATGTAAACGTTAATATGAAACAAAAGATACCAAAATTTTTTTTCAAAACAAAAACGTATAATTCAAATTATAAAAAAAATGTTAAATTTAATTAATTGGCTACACAAACAAATATAATAATAAATTTAAATGAGAATATTTGGACACCTGAAAATGTTATGAAATGATAAAATCATCTTTATTTACTTTTTTGCAGTTAAAGTCTGAATTTTTGCAAAAAAACATGGCTGTATCAAAGAGAGGACAGTCCAATGTAGTTCTCTTTTCTTTTTCTTCATAATGTTATTATTAAGAGGTCGAGCCACTCGAAGAGAAAAATACGTCTTGTATGAGCGCTTTTTGAAATACTTGTGTGTAATCGCTTGGTTTAAGGGCAAAATAAAAGTTTCTTTCTTAATAAGATGTTGCTCTACTTTGTCAACTATGTTTCCTTCACCAAGTCGGATCTCTAGATCCTTCCAGTTGAGAAACGCTTGAGCAATATTAATTGGACGTAAAATTATTTTTCATTTCAGAGACATGTAGCATTTTAAAAAACTAACCAAAACTTATTATTTCCTCATGGAAAAAAAATTCTGTAAGCTTTTTTTAAAGGGGGGAGGGGTTTAAGCAATTACGCATAGTTGTACAACATTATCTGTCAGGCTTCAGCTTAGTGAACATTTCTACAATGTTAGAGTAGCTTGGAAATTATGATTATTCATCATTTTAGGTTAAATTACTGTAGGAAAGTTTAAATTTAAAAATAATTGGTTGTGCTTTTTCCGGCAAGATTTTCAAGGTGTCCATATGCAATAGCATAAAACAAAATGAAAATCGAATAAAACAAAAGGAAAATATCATTTTTTTAGCCAAGGGTGTTAGTCTAAAATTCTCACAATATTAGTAAAAAGTATTTCTATTAGAATTATCTGTATCTTGTTTTTTTTTGCTTCGTTTTTTTTTTTTTTTTGCATTAAAACAAATCAATCTACTACATATCTATGACATTGTCAGTAGTAATAATTGTTTATTAAATGTTAAAATGATACTTCTTTTCATCGTCTGGATTATTAACTAAAATTTATTAACTAAAATTCATTAACTAAAATTTATTAACTAAATATCTATGACATTGTTAGTAATATTAACAGAGCAAATATTGATGATTAGGGTAAACACCTGAACATTCTTTGGTAGAGAGAACGTATAGAATAGTTAAGAATACATTCACGTCCGTTCTTAAGTTAAGAATGGTTTTCTATATAGTAACTATGTTGTTTAGAAACTCATGTTTAAAATGGAGAGGGGACTTTGTTAACTATTCTGATCCTATACCGTTTTATTTTGTATAAAAATCGTTAATTTCAATTGTTTATGAAATATTCAAATAGCATTTTGCCAACTAATGACAAATGCAAATCGGCTTTCTTTTAAAAGAGAAATGCAGCTTTAGTTGTTTCATTATTTTCAATTAATTAAAAGGAAAAGAATCGAGAAAAATATTTAGAACCTTCCCCCCTATATTTAAGATATGTCCCTCTCTCTCTCTCTCTCACACACACACACACACACACACACACACACACACAAAGTGCATTGTTTGTTTGCGAAAATATATGCAGACATGAAAGGGTTTTCGAGTAATTCGAAAAAAATAATACAAAATCAAATCACTAATTAAATATTTAAAAATATAAAAAGAATAGGAATCGGGAATCGTATCAGATCAAGAATTTAAGACAGAATCGGTAATTTAATCAGAACCGGGAACAAATTTGGAATCATCCCGTCAGTAGTAGTCACACACACACACACACACATATATATATATATATATATATATATATATATATATATATATATATATATATATATATATATATGCCGCTCGTACAATAGAGACACATTTTTCCGATTCCAATACCTCCAAAATTCCGTGTGTTTTTTTTTTAACTTTTCGTTATAAAATTGAAGATATTTTATCAGCTTTTATTTATTTATTTTTTCTATTTTTTACTTCCTCAAAATGCCTACTCCCCCTGACATGGGTCTCTCGTAAAATAGGGACATATTTTTTTGGATTCCGACACCTCCAAAAGTTTCGATTTTTACAACCGTTTCGGTAAAAAAATTCCGATTCTTTTGTTAAGTTTTATTTATTTTTTCTATTTTCTATTTTTAACTTCTCAAAATACTGCCCCTGTGCGCCGCTCATAAAAAGTGACGCATTTTTCTGATTCCGATATTTCTAAAAGTCACGATGCTTTACAACCTTTTCCGCATAAAAGTTAAGATTTTTTGTTAGCTTTCTTTTTATTTTTATTATTTTTTTTACCCTCTCAAAATGTTGCCCCTCTGAAATGTGCCGTCCCCCCCCCGCCCTTGCTACGCCACTGCGTGGTCTGATGTTACCGCTTCTTTGTTTACAATTAGAACAAAGCAAACGTAAACACTCTGTTGGCTGAAACCTGATACTCCCGGAAAATACGCCACAACCATTTATGCAAAAATAGCAACAATCACTTTCAAACAACGTCATTGTGTTTTCTCTTTGAAACATAAGAGTTCAAATAAGTAAAAAAAATATTCGTTTTTTTTTTTAAATACATGTATTCAACAAAAACTTCCCTTGAAGTTGCAATTAAAAAATGCTATGAATTTTATATTATTATGTTTTTTTTAAATAGCATTTTTTTTTAATCAATTGTTATACCAGCCTTCCTTGCTACCAAAATCTAAGCGAAAACCGCAAATGTTGTTAATTATTTAATAATTGATCACACTTACCAAGTGTTTTAGGAAGGGAAAAAGGGTTCATTTTTTCTTCACCAGAAGCCATTTTTCCTACGGTAAGAATTTTCTTCTGCAAAGTTAAATGTCCAAAACCAACTAGCAAATACCGTGTACGCTTATTGTTATTTCGATAACATCTGGGATTTTAAAAAAAAACACGCTTGACTTTGTCAAGAGAAAAAGAGACAGACCATGAAAAATAATTATTCGCGTACGTCATTTCTGCTTAGCAAACACGTAATGAATCAAGTCATTTTTTGCAAAAGGCAAAGAGGGCAAAAAAAGAAATTCCCATACGAATTCGTCCAATATTTAAAGCGACGGATTTTATTTTTGCTACGTAAAAACGCGTGCTAATAAAAAAAATGTTAAACAAATGTTATTTTGCTGGATTGAGTAAGACTAGAAATATAGCGTTCAACAAATTAAGTTACAAAAGGACTGTTCTTCAAACAAAAGAATTGGGAAAGAAAACTTGGTTGATTTTTTTTTTTTGAAAATTTCTTTAATGCAAGCGTAAATTGTAAATTGAACTCGTATGATGGATGCGAAATTCAAAGATTCACTGTTGGAATTGTTCCAATTTCAGGCAGAGCAAAATCTCGCGTTGCAAAAGCAGCAAATTCAACAAGTAGAAAGAGAAGAGAGATTTAAACAAGCATTTGAAGAAAAAATGCTTCAACAACAGAAACGCTTCGACGAAATATTGATGAAAACACAGGAGGAACAAAGAAAAATTCTGGAGGGGATAAAGTTAATTAAAGCGGGCGATAATCATAACGCATTTTCTCAAACAGCTGTGTGGGCCGCTATTGAAAATTTCAATTATAATCTAGAAGACGATGTCACTTTCGTCCAGTACTATAGACGATATGAGTATATTTCTATATTGGATTGTAGCACCTGGTCAGACGCGAAAAAAGTTAGGCTTTTGCTAAAGAAATTGGGAACAACCGAGCATACAAATTCGTGAATTTTATTCTCCCAAAAAAGACCAGTGAGTTGAGCTTCCAATAAACAGTTACGCTACTTGCAGAACTGTTTTCTGCAAAAACGTCTCTTTTCCATAGGCGATATAAATGTATGAATGTTACTAGAAGAGAGGAAGACGACTACACTACTTATGCAAGTATAGTGAACAAGCATTGCGACGATTTTAAACTGAAGGAATTATCAGCAGATAATTTTAAATGTTTAATATTTGTCCAAGGGCTGGTCTTAAATAAAGACGCTGAAATCAACTTACGAAAATTGAACCTGAGGAACAAAATATCCGGAAATATGTAGAGGTCAAAATGTTTTAAAAAAAAAAGTAAGGCTACAGCTTGATAGTGGGTCTGACATTTCCATTATTAATATACAGACATGGAAGAGGCTTGGAAGACCCACTATGATTAAATCACATAAAACGGCGAGAAGCGCCAGTGGCGAAAAAAATTACCTTCAAAGGAGAATTATTGATGAATATTTTTTTCCAGAACAGGGTCGAAAAAGCAAGAATCTTTGTCATGCAAAAATCAAACAGCATCTTTGGAACTGATCTGTTCGAGAAGTATGACTATGAGATCTGCCTTTTAGCTCATTTTGCCAAAAGGTTAAGGATTCGAATGTAGAGGCAGAAAAACTTTAGAGGGAGTTAAAAGAGGATTTCCCAGACGTATTTTCAGGCGGTTTGGGAAGGTGTACAAAAGCGGTAGCAAAATTTGACGTAAAAGTAAATGAACAGCCAGTGTTTAGAAAGAAAAGAAATGTTCCATAAGCCGCTATAGAACAGATAGACGGTGAATTAGAAAGACTCGAAAACATGGGTGTCATCGGAAAAATTGATCACAGTGAGTGGACTGCACCAACGGTTTACATCAAAAAGAAGAGTTAGGAGATTCGGGTTTGCGCTGAACCTCACTCCTCAGTGACGCGTACTTACAAGTTCCAGTCGATGAGGAGTGTTCAAAGCTACTATGTATTAATACCCACATAGGGATTGTACAAGTTTAACAGACTCCCTTTTGGGGTCAAAGTCGCCCCTGCGATTTTTCAGCAAATTATGTTAAATGGGTTGGATTCTGCAGTAAGGTACCTGGACGATGTTTAATTAAAAGCGCTAGCAAAGAACAACAAAAAGCTCATGTAAACCAAGTATTCAAAAGGATCCAGGATTTAATGTAATCCATGGATTTAATGTAAAACAGGGAAAATGTACATTTTTCATGGAGAAAATAAAATACTTGGGGCAAATCATCGATAAACATGGAAGAAGGCCGGATCCAGATAGATCGAGTGCAATAAAGAATATGCCTGCTCCAGAAAATATTGCATCTTTACAAAGTTTCTTAGGTTTGGCAAATTACTACAATGTATTTATGCCAAATATGCATAAACTAAGGGCGCCTTTAAATGAACTGTTAAGGAAAGATCAAAAATGGGTCTGGACGCAAAGTGCGAAGAAGCATTTCGGGAAATTAAAGACTTCAACGTCTGACTTGTTTCTGGCACATTATAATCCCAAGTGTGAAATTATAGTTGCAAGCGATGCCAGCTCCTATGGCATAGGAGCATGCATTTTACACAAAATGGATGATGGAAAAGTGAACCCCATAGCACATTTATCCCGATCACTTTTGCCAGCCGAAAAGAACTACTCACAAATTGAAAAAGAGGCGCTAAGCATTATATTCGTAGTAAAGAAATATCATTGTTTCCTGCGCGGTAGGCAATTTCTGTTACAAACAGACCACAAACCATTATTAACGATTTTTGGATCGAAAAAGGGACTACCACAACATACAGCGAATAGGCTCCAAATATGGGGTACCATACTTCTGAATTACAATTTTCAAATAGAGTATGTACCATCTAAAATATTTGGTCATGCCGACGGGTTATCGAGTTTAATACCTAAGCAGACAGAACCATTGGAGGATATGGTAATAGCAGCCATTCAAGCGGAGGTTGAAGTGAAAAATACGTTATGTGACAATAAGAGAATTTCCAGTAACGCTTGATAAGATTAAGAGTAAGGCAGAGGTGGACGAATTTATACGCACGAAAGAAAAGACCAACAATAACGAACTGGATGAAGAAATTCATTCAATTTGCGATAACGTCCTGTTATATAGCTACAGGGTCATAATTCCTGCGACATTACAGAAAAGAATGCTCAAGGAATTCCATGTAGGACATCCAGGTATATCAAGAATGAAAAGCCTTATGCACTCTTTCGAACATGGATGAGGATATAGAAGGAAAAATCAGGGAGTGTAGAGGATGCGCATTAGCTATGAAAGCTCCTCCAACTCAATTCAGATCGCGGGCAAAACCGGATTAACCTTGGTCTAGGATTCATTTAGATTTTGCAGGACAGCTAGATGGATTCTACTATCTCATTGTTGTAGACAGCCTATCTAAATGGCCGGAAGTATTAAAATGTAAGAATCCCACATCCGAGATAACTATCAACTTCCTGTATAAACTATTCAATAGGCTTTGAGTAGTAGACTGCATTATTACAGTCAATGGAACGCAATTTACGTCTACTGAATTTAAACATGTTTGAGAGGATCATCTAATCGAGCATATAACCATTCCGCCATACTATCCAAGAAGTAATGGACAAGCAGAGAAATTCGTTGACACATTCAAGAGAGCTCTGAAAAAAGCCAGTGGGTCGCCGACGGATAAGTCAATCCAACAGTTTTTACAAGTCTACAGAGTCACTTCGAATGCAAACATCAAAATGTCGAAGACACCTGCTGAGGTTATGCTCGGACGCACGATTAGATCGATTTTTCACAAGTTGTTACCAAACCAGGATAGGCCAAACCTAAAAAAAAACGATAACAAAAAAAAAAACGGCATAAATTTGGCGAAATAGTCTTCTACAAGATTCACAAAAATAATAAGACTTTCTGGAAGTCCGGCATTGTTGAGAAACAAATAGGCAACATGGTCTACATGATTGAGGGACCAGACTTTGTACATAAACGTTACACTAACCAAATTCGGAAAAGATACTCGAACAGTGAGGTGACCAGATCGCTCGAGGAGGACATCATGGACACAGTGTTTGATACTTTTCAGGTGGCCATACTAGTGACAGCTCCAGAAAAACGGAATTCCACAGAATTGATTAGGGTGAACCCAAAACAAAAACGTTATTAATCCCAGACGGGATATTTTCAAAGGGCTGGGGGTGTTATACCGGCCTTCCTTGAACAGAGGAATTTTCACCGATTAGCACTATAAATACCGCTAGTAATTCCAACACCGGTGAGAGAGATGCGACTGCACTTCAACTGCTTGTCAAGTGCCCAGTAGATATACACGCTTTTCTATCTTTGTACATTATTGTTAATACACTTGTTCCTTAACCGAACCTCGACTTGATTGTTCTTATTTTCACTGTTGTTCCACGACACAACATTAATATATACTATAATCAATTGAACTGGAAAGAAAAAGAAACTTCCTAAAAATTTATTAATTTTTAAAAGATTAAAGCGATTAAAATTCCATTATTTCAACATGTTGCGTTACAACATAGATTTTTAATTAATTGTGTTTAATTTTTTTTACTATTAAGTTTTAATATAAACATGACTCTTGCCAGCTACTTTGTCGCCAAATTAAAACCGATTTAAAAATATTATTGCACAAATATTAGACATTTTATATACCACTCCATATTTTTTGTCTCTTTTTACCAAACAAAAGTATGGAAGCCGATAGTTAACCAAATGGTGACTCGTACATATTTAGTAAAACCGTATTTGATATTTAATATACAAATGTTTATAATATTATTAATCATTAAACTGTGTAAATATTAAAACCTAACAAAATTACAACAAGATTAATTATTAATTGCAGTTATAAAGATAAACAAAGGTTTTAAAAACTTTCTGATTTTTTTTTTCTCAGCTTTGGTTTAGACATTCAAGCTATACCTTAACCCTTTCGCTGTACCCAACAGGCAAGCCTTTTGTAAAATTGGAAAAGAAATTGACTTGTCAATCTGATTAAACCATTTATGGTAGCTCTTTATGGTCTCAAGCGTTCCAATAACGATGGGAATCACCTTGACTTCTTCTTCTTCTTCTTCTTCTTCTTCTTATTATTATTATTATTATTATTATTATTATTATTATCATCATCATCATCATCATCTTTTGTTTACGAGTTTTTGACTGTTCACTATTGTGGACGTTTACTGACTTCCTTTAAAAAACAATTCACATTTTGACCAAAAGGGCACATACAACTCAATTAACTTCTCTTGCAACTGTCACTAATAAGTTTTGGAAGTCAGTTAATTTTTCAATGTGAGGGGCACTAGTAGTGTTTGTGAATGTATTTGTGTATACTAGTGCTTTAAATGGCATACTAAAATTTATGAAAATTGCTGGTACTCACACCAGAAAATATATTTACCAAACTAAATAGTAGCATTTTCATTTTTCTCACAAATGAAAGTAGATGCATATATTAAGAAATATTTAGCTTTGCTCATTTGCTATTGCTTCGCACTTTAATCCATATTCACTACTTAAAACCATCGAAACGAAAGTAATTAATAAGAAAAATAGAAAACTAATTAATAAAAAAGAAAACTAATCAATAAAAAAGAAAACTAATCAATAAAAAAGAAAGAAATAAAATTAATGCTCTTGCTTCTCAAACTTAAGACCTCTCTCTCTCCCTCCCTCCCTCTTCTACTACTGCTATGAAGTATGATGGACACACATTTTATTATAATCAGTTTTTATTAAGATCAAGTATCGTATTTTTTCACATGAAAATTAAATTTGCATACATAATTATTCTTTCCTTTCTTTTATTATTATTAGCTATTATCAAGATTAAAACTTCCCTTATTTGCTCACAAAAACATAGTCTGATTATTAAAGTGGGTCGGACACACAGACATTAACTTTTATTATATAGATGTATTAACGTTTTCTGTAGGCTTCCGGTCCAAAGACTTTCTGTTGGAATTTTTTTTTTGTACCAATAATTATGCATCCCCCTGTTCATACGTTTATTGTATTTTTATTCTGGTTCTTATATTTTATTTTCTGTATTTCGTATCTTTTATGATTTTTAGTTTCGTATATTTTGGGTTTGTACGAAACTCCCTTTAATTTGAAGAAAAGGGAAATGCTAGCTCCTTGATGACGTCATGAGCCCAGCGTGAAATTCGGCCTCTTTTGGATTCCAGCAACGTGGAGAGTGGACGTAGATTCATTGCCCAGCGCAGATATGGAATTTGACGAGCCCTCCTTCAAAGAAGAATACCTGGCAAAGAATTCCCTGGGACGCGACAAGGCGTACTTCTGAAGACTTTATGTGGCTATGGTTTGCACGTATTTTGAAGGAGTGTAATTTTTTAAAAGACTTTAAATTGAGAAAAAAAGAAAAAGGCACGTGCCTGACTGCCATCAATTTGTGAGTACGTTCCTAAAATTTATTTCATATGAGGGAGAGATTAGGAACTACTATTTGAATTATATTGTATTCGTTCATTGATACATTTTCAATATAAGAACTAGCGTGTTTTTTTGTTTTTTTTTCCTTTATATGTTGTTACCTTGGCGTTCTCTGTTTTTGAATTTAATGCTCGCAAAGGGGAAAATTTGCAACCAATTTCATTGTAAATAAAATCTCTTCTTCGTTTTGAAACAAGACCTTTATATTTTATTCTTTACCCCCCCCCCTTTTTATTTCATGCTTTTTTTTTTTTTTTTTTTGCAGGCTAGTTATTTTCGCATCGAATTTATCTGAAAGATGATAAATTTCCAACACTTTGTCGAATTGTAATATACACATAGGTATTGAGCTTGGAAGGAAAACAGGAAAGAGCAAGAAAATCCTTGTATTTGCGTTTTTATATAGTGTGCGAATATTCAGGAATTAATATTTCTTGCGCTGTGATTGGTTAAAAGAAATTGTTAATTTGAGGGTTTTTTTTCCAATTAAGAGTTTATAGTTTCAAAGAACATTCATTACTGATGCTCCCTATCTACTTAACATTATAGGATGAGGATCAACTAGAGCAATGCAGGGAAACGTATGGCGCCCTCCCTCAAATCTTTGTGTAGCAAAATAAATAAATACGTAAATAAATAAATAACAAATAAAAAGAGAGTATTGAATACGATCGACCTATGTTAATTGGAATGAACTTGTTTGTGACATATTTGTACAAAGTAATAATGAATGTCGTGGAGGAACAATCTCATTAAAGAAGTTTTAAAACGAACTAAAAGAACTTAGGTTTTACCAATGTCAACTATTTATGCTGCACATAAAATATTTAGGAGAAATTTGAAATGTCAACTGACTGAAAAAGACATACAGTTACAGACAAATATGTCGGCATCTAAATATATTTCTAAATTACAATTGTTACAATTAGTTTGTGTCAAATAAGCATGAGTTGAATCACAAATTACAGAGACCTGTGCACTGAGTCAGATTCATGTGCTGACGTCATAATGCTAAGTAGATAGACAAGATGCTCCAAAGGGAAGGGTTGTTATGCGTTATACGTGGATATATAACTGTTTGTTTCTGCCGGAAGTTATTTTATGTTTGATCACTATAACTTCAGACAGAGATGAACAGTTTTATATCCACGTGTTTGTATTGTTTGTTTGGCATTTAGAAAAAGAATACTAATAGTTTTGTTTATGCTATTTTTAAAGTTGTTTAGGTATGTTCTTCATGCCAGTTTGGGGCTTTTACTTTAGGGTGTTGTTATATTACAATGATACCAGTTGGTGTATCTCAATCCCTGGTATGAGTTATTGTAAATAAATTAGTGTATGGAAGCAAGAAGGATAGACGAAAAAGTTTAAATTAAAACATTTATTTCGAATGGGTTAATGAGGTTAGTATGACCTTCTGTTACTTGTCAGGATGTGCCACTGTTTGCAGAGTTGAGAGAGATGGCCGGTTTAACGAAGATAGCAGTCCTTATTCCCAGAGCTGTTGAACGTACTGTTGATTGTTGACGGTGGCGGCTTTGTTGCTTGGCTGTTGAGAAGATGGTGACAGTGGCGGTGATGGTGGTTGTGCTGTTGATTGCTGAACGTTAGTTCCGGCGGCAATGGGGCTGCTGCTTGACTGTTGAGAAGATGGTGATGATGGCGGCGGCACTGCTGCTGATTGTTGCGGAGATATTGATGATGACAACTGCGCTCGTCGAAGCCTGGACATACACTGCTGTTGCTGTCAGTGCCAGGCTGAATTTATACTTTGCATGTGGACGTAGTTTAAGACACAACAGCCTTGGGTGGTAGAGAGTTATTTTGTTGTGTTTTTTTTAATCTCTGGTTGTGTTAGTTTCTGCTAATGGAAGGAAGTTATTGTTTAGGAGGTATGTTCACTTGTCCATTTCGAATTAATGCTGATGAATTTGTGAATATATTCGAGTAAAAATTATACCCCCACGGTGTCCTTTGAATTAATTATTCTTAGCAATACACGTCCTGGAAGACGCCTGAACTGTGATGTTTACATTTTAGACTTCATTGTTTCTAAACCAGATAATCTTTTCTGATATTTTTCTTGCTAAAATGAACTGTGAATTATATTGATAATGTGGACACAGAAAAAAACAGCCTTTGACGCTCTTGTATATGTTAAATATGCCCGATTAAATATGTCAATGAACAAGGTTTGTTACCAGCGCCGCCATTGCTGTCACTATCACTGCCCCTGCTAATTCTGTATTTTGTTGGTACTACTATTTACGTTTTGTTTATATAAATCTGAAGAGATATAACAGTGTTTGTAATGGGAGAAGTATTTTGGAAATGAAATTCAGAGAAATATCTTCACTGAAAATGTTTTGCAAGTTTTATAATTAAATGCGAGAAAAACCAAAGACATGTCATATGGTAAACAAAACAAAATAGTTCAGATATCAATGTGACGTCAACCAAAGACAAAACAAAACAAAATAGGCAGTTCAGAAGGCATATATCAACAAAAGAGATATTTTTAAATAGAAGTTTACATCAATAGAAAAACACATAATGTTCGGGAATATTTTAGAGTTCTTGTAAAAACAAAAGTGATGAATTAGCTGAGGCATTGAAGAAGTCTGAATTAATTAAGAGCTTCGAATTTCAGGGCTCAGGAAAATCGTATTCAGAACTTCTCTGCTCATTTATATAAATTATAATCTATTAAAAGTTGTTTATAAGAGTCAATGTTATTTGTTTTATATTAGAAAAATAGTTAAGTGATAAAGGTTGGGAATATTACAATTGTAAAATAAAAGTTTAAAATGATAAGACGACATTAAGGGATTCAAATAGTTATTGTGTTCGTTAATGTTTGTGCGTGAGTGGAGAGAGATGTTGCAAAGATGGACACCCAACAACTATCCATAGACTCGAGTCAACTGATTCCCACTGGTTTATTGATTTCGATTCCAGAAGGAAAAGGGCACTTCACGAAGTGGTACCCAGCATGTGATGATCAAAGACAGTCTTAGATAAAATCTCTTCAATCTTTGAGGACTGTTGTGGTCTAGCGTTGAAAACACAGAGTATGATTTAATTTTACTGCCATGATCTGTAAGAAAGAGAAAGATTAATCCGTGTACCCTCCAGTGCAGATCTGACATTGTCATAAATGTTCACCGATGGCCGACTTGTGAGCTTGTATACACACCCAGATGTTAGTCATTTTTTGTGCCTACATATTGAATTGAAGGGGGGACATGTTGGGAAATTCTAACATCCAAGTGCTGAATGTTATGCCCCACATTTGCACTTGGACTGACAGTTAGCATTAAGAAGACTAAGGTCATGCATGATCCTGCTCCTGGTGACCTATATGTAGAACTTGATATCTTCGTCTATGGTTACAAGATAAAGTCTGGTCTGATGGTAATTTAACTCTGACAACTAAACTATCAGTATATCAAGCATGACACATTCTTGGGTAAATCAAGCATGACACATTTTTCACCACTGATACATGTGTATTGAATAGGGAAAAAACCACCAGCATTGCTACCACTGTTATAAAAAACCAGATGCGTTGGGAAGGTTTTCTGGTCCGGCTTGATGACTATCGACTCCCAAAACAGTTGTTTTATGGCGAGCTCCTTCTTGGCAAAAGACTCTGGTGCAAGCCCAAAAACGTTTTCGTGATAGCATCAAAAAGGGCTTGGTGAGCTTTCACGTTCCTATTGACAGTTGGGAGTCCCTAGCATATGATCGCAAGCAGTGGAGGGCACTGATATACAGGGGCGCAGATCACTTTGAGGCCGCCAAGATAGACCAAGCAAAGCTCGAGGGAGCATGTAGGAAGCACAAAATCTTGCAACCCAATCATGGAGACCTATGGATCTGTGAGGTGTGTGACCAAGCTTTGTTGTCCAGGGCAGGCCTTGATAATCACGTGAAAGTGTACAATGATAAAATTTCCATTGCTGTTGGTTTCATCCAAACCAATGATCGCCATATTGATTGTCATATTTAGGGTGTGCAAGTCGCTGGCAGGAATGAAAAGTCATATTTGGCCACATGAATGTTCAGTGACTGGAGGAGTGGCACTCGTCTGACAAGAAATCGTGATCATATATATATATATATATATATATATATATATAATAATTTATAAAATATATATGGCGATTAAGCTACACTGAATATTCGGCGTTTCATCCACTCTAGGATTCGTCAGGCTTATACATATATATATATATATATATATATATATATATATATATATATATATATATATATATATATATACATATATATATATATATATATATATATATATATATATATATATAAACTGTATCAATCACTTTATTGCAGATTAGTAAAATATCAATATTTCACTACATATACCTATACAAAAATTAAAATTGTATCATCAAATGACTGTTTCAAGCTTCGTTATTTCCTAAAATTTTATTCAAATCCATGTGGTATTCACGAAGGTATGGCATTTTATTTATTATCAAGTAATTTATACTGTCCATCGCTTTATTGCAAGTCTTTTAAAATGCCCCCAAAAGAAGGGATTAATGGTTATCGAAAAGGAAAGGATTGTTGCTGGACTCACAGAAGGATTGTTCATCAAAGATTTAGCTGAAACTGGAAAAGGATCCAAGAACTTTGGCTTCATTAGAGAACAACCCCTACACCAAATCCAGAAAGGATAAGGGCACCAGGAGAAACATTTCACATCGTGATATTTGGAAAATTCGTAGGGAAGTCAACCGAAACCCAAACAGCACCAGTGCTTCCATTTTTGCAAGAGCCCTCAGTCCTCATTTTTAAATGAGTGATTTTTCTGACAAAGGGAGAAGAAAAAGCTGTTTTCTAGGTTGGCAGTATTTTGCGCGAACAGTTGGCAGAGATGGCAGAAATTTTCTGTTTCTATGTCTATCCTTGTAGTCATGTCACTAGTAAGGGTGCTGGAGGTAAACGTTTTATCTGGGCTGACGTTATCCGCCTGATAGTCAGGGACTCGAACCTTGGATTAACCACTAAGGAAGCTGTCCTATCAGCAGGTGCAAAGTACTGGGGCTGCTGTATTGCCATTTGGTGAATGGATTCTGGACCATGCAGTAGCTTCTGGTGGGGCCTCTCGATGCCATATTAGTGGGTAATTGTTACGGCTTTACTTATCATGGTCTACAAAAAAAAAAATCTTCGTTTCTTTTTCTCTCTTAGTTTCCCCTCTCTGTCCTGCTCTAAGCAAATGTGACGACCTAGTCCACAAATTCCAAAATTCCATCATGACAAGTTTCAAGAAAAAATACACGATTAAACCCGGTTCTCCAACTTCCAACATAGACCCCTACTACCATGTCTTCTTCTCCAACATCAGGGGTCTACGTTCTAACCTTCCAGAGGTTGAAACCCAATTACAGGAGACTAAACCAGACCTTTTATTTTTAAGCGAAACTGGCATTGGACAGGCTATTTCCCTAGAAGAGTTCATAATTAAAGGATACTCTTAACTTCTAAATCTGACCCCCAAGATCGCCATGGGCATGGAATATGTGCCTAGATTAAAGATGGCTTTCCATGTGGTAGGGACATCTCCAGAGAAGATCCTAACTTACCCTATATTTGCTTCCAGGTTGCATTAGCTCACACTACTGCATTTATATTTACTCTGTATTGCCCCCACAACAGCGGAGTTACTATCTTTAAAAGCATATCTGAGAAAATTGACCAAGTCCTATATGCTTATCCTTCAGCTAACATTCATATATGTGGCGATTTCAATGTTCACAACATGGAATGGTTGACCCACTCAAACAAGACCGATGATGAGGGGAGGTTCTGTTATGATTTCTCCATTGCTTATGACCTTACTCAGATTGTTCACGAACCCACCCGTGTGCCCGACAATGACGGCCAGTATGCGAGTCTACTAGACCTTTTTTCACAACTTGCCCTGAACTATGTTCAATTTCTGTTCTGTCTCCTCTTGGATCTTCCGACCACTCTGTTGTATCAATTAAGATAAAAATGAAATGTAATAAGTCCCCAGACGTACCTCTCCATCATACAGTATATCGATACACTAAGGCTTACTGGGATAGCTTCCGTACATTTATATCGGATCTACCTCTGCGTTCCATGTTTAAAAAGGATGTGTCCTCTATAGTATCAGACCTGATGGAATGGTTGATCGTAGGTATAGACCGTTTCATACCCTCGAAAAGTTGCAGCAAAAACCTAACAGCCAGCCATGGTTCTCTCCAGAATGTGTTGCTGTCATCGCGCACAGAAATCACTTTTTCCACTGCTTCTAATGTAATAGATGTATGGAAACTAAGGCGCTTTCAGAACTGCCAGCAACCATTGTAAGAAAGTAATAAAGAACGTATGCTCAGTCCATCAAGTCCAAAGTAGCTGAGCAGCGGCTTGGTTCCCGACAGTTTTGGCAAATAGCAAACAGAATCCTGAACAGAAGCGTGTGCTCTATCCCAACAATCATCAATGGACCTAAGGTAATCTCGTCAGCATCAGACAAAGCCAAACTCTTTGCCAAGAACTTTGCAGCTAATTCTACCCTTTGCGACCAAGGCCGCCAACTCCCAATATTTCTTCCTGTATCAGAAAACATGCTATGTGATATACAAATATTTGTACGTGATGTTGCCAAGCTAATCAGAAACCTTGATTCCAGTAAAGCAACTGGCCCTGACAGCATTCCAATTATAGTACTCAAAAAACTTCAACCAGAACTAGTGCCCAAACTTACAAAACTGTTTAAGCATTGTCTTAAGGAGAATAGCTTCCCATCACTCTGGAAAATCTCATCAGTATGCCCTGTATTTAAGAATTCATCCCCCTCTCAGTATAGGCCAATAAGTCTCCTGTGTGTTATGAGTAAGTTGCTGGAATCTGTGTTAAATACAGAAGTAATCAATCATCTCAACAAAAATAACCTTCTTAGTGACACTCAATATGGTTTCCGCTCTGCTAGATCTACAGCAGATGTGCTTACAGTTATATCTCATAGGATTAGCAAATCTCTCGATGGAGGCAACCTTTCTAGGGCAATTGCTCTTGACATATCTAAGGCCTTTGATAGGGTATGGCATAAAGGTTTACTTCACAAGATCTCTAGCTATGGTATAGCTGGAAATGTCTTCTCAATTATTAAATTATTTCTTTCTGACAAGTTCATAAGAGTAGTAGTTAAAGGGAAAAAATCAGAAGCTCACAGTATTAATGCTGGAGTCCCTCAGGGGTCCATCCTGGGCCCAACTCTTTTCCTGATCTACATTAATGATCTTCCAAATCACATCCTTACATCATTTGTAGACATTTATGCTGATGACACTACCATTTATGGTAGCAAATCTAAGACAGTAAATGACCAAGTTCTCTCTGATTCTCTCTCCTCTGATCTTAAGCACGTGGTACAATGGGGAAAGGAGTGGCTGGTTACTTTTAATGCATCTAAAACCAATCTTCTCTCTTTACATCATCAACATTCTGATCCACATCTTGCATCAATTGAAATGAATGACTCTCGTCTTCAGGAGGCCTCAAATTTTGACAAGCTTCTGAGTTTGACCGTTACTCCTCTTAAATGGAACACGTACATCAAATCTGTTGCCAAGGCGGCTGGAAAAATGGTGGGATCTTTCTATCGATCCAGTTGATATCTCACTGCTGATGCAGTTCTGTATCTATATAAGAGCCAGGTACGTCCAAGGATGGAATACTGTTGCCACATCTGGGCAGGAGCTGCTAGAAAGGACTTGTCCTGCCTTGATAGAGTTCAAAATAGACTTTGTAGCCTTGTAGGAGATGTCCTTTTCTCTTCCCTGCAACGTCTATCTCACAGAAGAAATGTTGCGAGTTTGTCTCTGCTTTATCGTTATTTTCATGGAAAGTGTTTGACTGAGCTTCAGTCTATGGTCCTCCCTCGCCAAACTTTCACAAGAAACACTTGTCTGGCTGAAAACACTATCAATAATTCCCCCCACTCTTTATCTGTGCCTAAACCTAAACGTAGATTCCATGAACAAAGCTTCTTTCTTAGAACTGCACGCCTGTGGAATTGTCTTCCGTTTACAGATGAGACCCGTGCTACTCTTGATGGTCCGGATGGATGGGTCAAAGTTATGAACTCGAATAGAACTCCAACCCCTTACAGAGTTCATCGTCAACGAGGAAGTGGAGTCATCATGTTTTGGGCAGGAATCATTAGGGATAAGTTGGTTGGACCATTCCAAGTTCCAGAGGGTGTAAAACTTACCAGCAATGCGTACATGACCTTTTTGGATAAGCATTTCTCATCATAGCGAGATGACCTACCATTATTATGTCACTTTCAGATGATTGTCATGCATTCTGTTGGGGCGACTGCAGCCTTCTTTGAATCTATCGGCTTCTTTGAAGAAACTCTCATGACCTGACCACCGTGTTCTCTAGACCTTAACCCCATTGAATATCTCTGATCAATATTAAAAAGAGGAGTTCATGAGGGAGGAGAGCACTTTACTCAAAAGATGCCTTGTGTATAGTTGGCATTGCTAGAGCCATAACTTCTTTTTGAGATCAAACAATTGACTTCACCGAGGACAAAAGGTTGTTTTAAGTTATTTAAAAAATGGTATTGTCCTTGCCTCTGCAGGGTGTTGACAGTCGTGATACTCTTTTTTATCATTACTTGTCGGCGAGCGGGGAGGGGGCGATTTGTGTGAGATCAGTAAATGTGAAGATATTAGATGGTGAAATTCATAATCATTTTTTGAAGCAGCTATATCCGGGGAAAGCATGCTTTTGCATTATTTAGGTCTCTCTGCCCAAGGAAATATAATCCATCAGTGTCTTAGGAATAGGTTCTTATACCTTTTTGTGTAGTATTTGTTAGTACGAGTAAGTAAGTAGAAGAAACAACGAGACGATATTAAGTTACGGAAGCCATTTTATTATGCTGTAAAGGGACATAACTTGTACAGCTAAAACAAAAAAGCAGGATAAGATAATCCATATCATGACATCTCTCTTTACTTAAAGAAATGAATGTTCAAGCAGCGGGGGTATGAACCCTTCCTATAGGTCGTATCTTTTTGGGGGGTTGGGAGTTATGATATTGTGATTGTTCCAGATGGTTTGCTGTTGCTGGACTGTTTTTTTGTGCAGGTCAGTGTGTTTCTGCAGAGGGAGTGTAGATGCTAGTGAGTGTGTTGGGAGGCAGGATGTATATTTGGAATGTTGGGTGGTGTAAACTGAGTGTGATGCAAGGTAGTATTATGTAGAAATGTCTGTGTTGTATTGAGAAACTGGGTATCTTCCCTGAGATGCCTGCAGTTTCTGTGAAGAACCTGTCCTGTTAGGGTTTCCGCGATGTAGGACTAGGGTTCATTGCAGGCTTTCTGATAAACGATGGAGTCCATCTTTTCATGTCCTGATCTTGTACTCACACCCATTGTCCTGCACTGAGATTAGGGAGATCCTTAGCATGTTTATCATGCTGTCTTTTCTGCGGCAGCTGTTGCTGTTGTAGGCGATCCTGAATTTCCACTTTTTGGACATTTTGGTTGATGCATTTTGTGGGGAAATTACTGACCAGTTTACGATTAAAGAGTAGTTCTTCCGGGAATGGGATAACATGATCAATTGAAATTGATCAGAGACATAAGAGGCTCATGTTTATGTCCCGACTGTTTAGTATGGCTTTCTTCATGGCTGCGTAGATATTTTTTTGAAAGCATTTACAGCCAAAAATGACAGCCAACAGCTCCTGCTCAATAGTGGTATAGCGCTGATCTGTTTCGGTCAACGATTTTGAAGCAAAAGCTATGGATGTGCCTTCTTGGATTAGGGCTGCTCCCAATTCTCTAGATGATGCATTCACTTGTATAATGGAATTTTTGAAAGATCATAATAGCGGAGTAACATCTCCTTGAATATTAAGTCCTTTATCTCTTGCAGCGATTTCTGATGGCTATTACTCCATTCATAGTCAGCATCTTTTTTCAAGAGTTCTCTGAGGTTTATCTTGAGGTCTGGAAGCCTAAAAATGAATGCACCTCGGTAACATTTATTTCCTTCACTTTTGGGGGATCTGGATGTATCCCATTCTCATCAAAGATGGTGCCAAAGAAACTAATTTGCTTCTGATTGAACATTTTCTACTGTTGAATGTGAGGCCAGCAGCCCGTGCATCCTCCATCAACTTTCGTAAGTTGTGGTCATGTTCTTATTTGGTTTTTCCATCGATGATTACGTCATCAATCAAAGATAATGCTGCAGAGCACTTCTCAATGATCATGTCCATCTTTTGTTGGAAAACATCTTGGGACATAACTAGGTCAAATGATATTCTTTTGAAACAATATACCCCAAAGGCTGAATTGAATGTGGTCAATAACTGTGACTCTCTGTCAAGCTTGACTTACCAGTAACCATTTTTTTTGCGTCTAGTTTGGAGAAGAATTTAGCGCTAGACAATTTATGTGAGAGTTCCTCCATGATTAGAGATTTGTGTTGACAACACATGATGTTTTTGTTTAGATCTTTTGGGTCTAGACATAGGCGAGGTGTGCTGTTGCTCTTGTGCACATATACAATGCTGTTTATCCAATCTGTTGAATCATCAACCTTTGGGATTATTTCTTTGGATACCAGTTGATCCAATTCTGCCTTTATCTCATTCCTTTATGTAGATAGGGCATTTCCTGGGTGCATGAATTATGGGATCGTTGTTTGGACGCAGCACAATATGCAACTGCGAAGTTGCCAATCTGATTGAATTGGATATGCTTTTATCAGATCTCTCATGTTTTTTATTTTTTAATAACCCTGATATTTTTTTAATAACCCTGATATTTTATTTTTTAATAACTCTGATATTTTATTTTTTAATAACCCTGATATTTTTTTTAATAATCCTAATATTTTATTTTTTAATAACCCTGATATTTTATTTTTTAATAACCCTGATATTTTTTTTAATAACCCTAATATTTTATTTTTTAATAACCTTGATATTTTATTTTTTAATAACCCTGATATTTTTTTTTAAATAACCCTGATATTTTATTTTTAAATAACCCTGATATTTTATTTTTTCATAACCCTGATATTTTATTTTTTAATAACCCTGACATTTTATTTTTAAATAACCCTGATATTTTATTTTTTAATAACCCTGATATTTTATTTTTTCATAACCCTGATATTTTATTTTCTAATAATCCTGATATTTTATTTTTTAATAACCCTGATATTTTATTTTTTAATTATCCTGATATTTTATTTTCTAATAACCCTGATATTTTATTTTTTAATAAACCTGATATTTTATTTTTTAATAACCCTGATATTTTATTTTTTAATAACCCTGATATTTTATTTTCTAATAACCCTGATATTTTATTTTTTAATAAACCTGATATTTTATTTTTAATAACCCTGATATTTTATTTTTAAATAACCCTGATATTTTATTTTTTAATAACCCTGATATTTTATTTTTTAATAACCCTGATATTTTATTTTTTAATAACCCTGATATTTTATTTTTTTAATAACTCTGATATTTTATTTTTTAATAACCCTGATATTTTATTTTTAAATAACCCTGATATTTTATTTTTTCATAACCCTGATATTTTATTTTTTAATAACTCTGATATTTTATTTTTTCATAACCCTGATATTTTATTTTTTAATAACCCTGATATTTTATTTTTTAATAAACCTGATATTTTATTTTTTCATAACCCTGATATTTTATTTTTTAATAACTCTGATATTTTATTTTTTAATAACCCTGATATTTTATTTTTTAATAACCCTGATATTTTATTTTTTCATAACCCTGATATTTTATTTTTTAATAACTCTGATATTTTATTTTTTAATAACCCTGATATTTTATTTTTTAATAACCCTGATATTTGGACGGCTTTGCTTAGTAAATCGTTTATGTTTGTTGAATTTAAATTTTAGGGCGCAGGATGCGGGAGGGGTAAAAAAATCTGTTGAATAAATAATAAATGATTTCTAGAGTTACAATCAGGATTCGGTTCTGGGGTTCAGGAAGGAGTGAGTCACTTGCTCGACAACAGCATGTTTCTCCCCTCTTCTTTTCCAATCGACCACACTTGGCCTCTCGCCACCAATGTCATACCGCACAATTTGAACGTCAGCAATACGAAATACTTTCCAAGAGAAGATGTTTACGACTCTTTTCTTTCTTTCCTCCCTCCAGGGAATTTTCCCCAGCTTTTATATCCTCCTATCTAGAAAAACAAAGAAGAGACAGAAAAAAAAATAGCTTCTCCCATCATGCCCTGCCTTCCCAAGATGCCCTTCATGCATATAAATGAGCTGGCCATCCTTTCCTTCTTCTTTCCCAAAGAGCGATGCAGATACGCCCGGTACGTTTTTTTTTCTAACCGTATACCCCACACGCCCCCCTGATCTTCGAGATCAATAAACACTTCATAATCCTTCATCCAATCAGGCCTTCTCCTCTCACGTTGAGGCCTCTGGGGGACAACGTCTTGGGGGTTGACGTTTTCAGGTTCATTACTGACATTCTCGTCCAGTTGTAAAGAACCACAATGTGGAACTAAGTCGAATTGGGGTGCATCGTTAGCTTCTTGATGGATCTCGACTTCCTCCTCTTCACTGCCATCACTGTGCACCGGCAGGGTTACACGGCGCAGGTCTAGGATATGCGGGGGAACGCCAGTCACCATCACGTTGATCTTCAACTGCATTCCCGTTATAACCCCCTCCTCCATCGAGTGGTACATTTTGCATTGGGGGGGGGGGGCTTCATCCACACCTCCTCACCCTCTTCAATGGTAGCTTCTTCACCCTCAATTCCTACCGTTTTGTTACACGGATGCCACCACTTATATGCGAAGATGGCTCTATGAGGCATAGTTGTCTCATCTTGTCTGGTTTTCGGTGAGATGTTGTACCAAAACACCGCCTGCAAGGGTGAAATGTTGCTTTTTTCCGCAGCAGCCTTTTCAAGAGTCACGATTCTTTTCTTTTTTTCCCCGCTTCAGGGAATTTTTCCCAGCTTTTATATCCTCCTATCTAGAAAAAAAAGGAAGAGACAGGTAAAAAAAATAGCTTCTCCCATCATGCCCTGCCTTCCCAAGATGCCCTTCGTGTATATAAATAAAATAATAAATAGCCATCCTTTCCTTCTTCTTTCCCAAAGAGCGATGCAGATACGCCCGGTACGTTTTTCTTTGTTTTTTTTTCTAACTGTATAACCCCCAAAATGACACAATATATTTATCAGGAAAAAAAAGCTAAAGAAAGAAATAAACAAATATTTTATGAATATCAAATTACTTTTCTACCCGCCTATCTTTTGTCTGTGTGTGTTTAACGTCTTTGAAGCGTTTCTTAATTTCAATTAAAAGGTTCGTTTAAACACAAATTCAAAAATATCCATCAAGTTTTCAGAGTGCTCACACGTAAGCGACTAAAAACAGTAGAGTTCATTGGTTATTTTTTGAAGGAAAGGGATTTAGTGTAAAATGTACTAGAAACACCTATGATTATGATTTTAACTTTTTTAAGTAAAAAAAAAAAAATAACGTAACACTATAGTAATAGAAGTTTATTTCTAAGAGCTTCTCATCTGTGGAATGCATTACTATGGGACTGCTTCTTTGTAGGTTACAACAAGGTTGTCTTCAAATTCAATGTCAACGAATACTTGTCATAAATAATTACATTTTATTCATTTCAATCATCATTTTCAGTCCTATCATAATATTCTTAATCATTTGATTGAACGTCCCTATATCAAATCTTTCCTCAAATGGCTTTTATACTTGAATAATGGTGACTCATTTGGTGACTCATTTGGTGACTCGTTTGGTGATTAATTTAGTGACTCGTTTGGTGACTCGGTTGGTGACACATTTGGTGACTCGTTTGGTAACTCATTTGGCGACTCATTTGGTGACTCATTTGGTGACTCGTTTGGTGACTCGTTTGGTGACTCATTTAGTGACTCGTTTGGTGACTTATTTGGTGACTCGTTTGATGACTCATTTGATGAGTCATTTGTTGACTCATTTAGTGACTCGTTTGGTAACTCATTTGGCGACTCATTTGGTGACTCGTTTGGTGACTCGTTTGGTGACTCATTTGGTGACTCGTTTGGTGACTCATTTAATGACTCGTTTGGTGACTCATTTGATGAGTCATTTGTTATCTTATTTAGTGACTCGCTTTGTGACTCTTTTGGTGATAAATTTAGTGACTCGTTTATTGACTCGTTAGGTGACTCGTTTGGTTACTCATTTGGTTACTCGTTTTGTGACTCGTTTGGTTACTCATTTGGTGACACGTTTGGTGACTGGTTATGTGAATCATTTGGTGAATCGTTTGGGGACTCTTTGGTTACTCGTTTTGTGACTCATTTGGTAAGTCATTTAGTGACTCGTTTGGTGACTAATTTGGTGACTCGTTTGGTGACTCGTTTGGTTACTCATTTGGTGACTCACTTGGTGACTCCTCTAGTGACTCGTTTGGTGACTAATTTTGTGACTCATTTGGTGACTAATTTGGTGACTGGTTTGGTGACTTATTTGGTGACTTATTTGGTTACTCATTTGATGACTCGTTTGTTGACTCACTTGATGACTCGTTTGGTGACTCATTTGGTGACTCGTTTGGTGACTCGTTTTGTGACTCATTTGCTTACTCTTTTAGTGACTCGTTGGGTGACTCATTAGGTGGTTCGTTAAGTGACTCATTTGATGACTCATTTAGTGACTCGTTTTGTGACTCGTTTAGTGACTCATTTGGTGACTCTTTTCGTGAATCATTTGGTGACTCATCTGGTGACTCGTTTTGTGACTCAGTTCGTGACTCATTTCTAGACTCATTTTTTGACTCGTTTGGGGACTCGTTTAGTAACTCATTTGGTGACTCGACTGGTGGTTCATTTGGTGACTCGTTTGGTGACTTATTTGGTTACTCATTTGATTACTTGTTTAGTGATTGATTTGGTGACTCATTTGGTGACTCATTTGGTGATTCGTTTTGTGACTTTTGTGGTGACTCGTTTTGTGACTCGTTTGATGACTCATTTGATGACTCGTTTGGTGACTCATTTGCTGGCTCGTTTGGTGATTCATTTAGTGACTCGTTTGATGACTAATCTGGTGACTCGTCTGGTGACTAATTTCGTGACTCATTCGGTTACTCATTTGGTGACGCATTTGGCGACTAATTTGGTTACTCGTTTGGTGACTTGTTTGGTGACTCGTTTGGTGATTTATTTGGTGACTCATTCGGTGACTTATTTGAAGACTCGTTTGGTGACCGATTTGGTGACTCGTTTGGCGACTTTTTTTGTGACTCGTTCGGTTACTCGTTTGGTGACTGATTTGATGACTCATTTAATGACTCATTTTGTGACTAATTAGGTGACTCCTTGTGTGACTCGTTTGGTGACTGATTTGGTGACTCGTTTAGTGACTCATTTGGTTCTCATTTGGTGACTCATTTGGTGACTGGTTTGGTGACTCATTTGGTAACTCATTTGATGACTCATTTGATGAGTCATTTGTTGACTAATTTAGTGACTCGTTTATTGACTCGTTTGGTGACTCGTTTGGTTACTCATTTGGTTACTCGTTTTGTGACTCGTTTGGTTACTCATTTGGTGATTCGATTGGTGACTGGTTATGTGAATCATTTGGTGAGTCGTTTGGGGACTCTTTGGGTACTCGTTTTGTGACTCATTTGGTGACTCGTTCGGTGGCGTTTGGTGACTCATTTGAAGATTCATTTGGTGATTCATTTGGTGACTCGTTTGGTTACTTGTTTGGTGACTGGTTTGGTTATTCATTTGGTGACACATTTGGTGACTCTTTTGGTGACTCTATGGGGACTCATTTGTGACTCGTTTGGTGACTAATTTGGTGATTCGTTTGCTGACTCATTTGGTGAGTCATTTGGTGATTCGGTTTTGATGTATTTAGTTACTCGTTTGGTGACATTTTTGGTGATTTATTTGGTGACTCATTGGTATAAAAGAAACAAAAAACTGATGTAATTAATATGTAAGACATCAGGGTTTTCCTTCCTTCCAATAATATGATTGTCTCGTTAAGCCATAAATACCAATGTTAGAAGCACCTTGGACAGACATCGAAAGGTACACCAGAAGCCTCATGCTAGGAACACCGGCTTCGATCATGCACATTGGTTCAGGCAAACAGTAGTAAGGGCCACTCAGCTTCTTTAAACGAATATATGCGTTTTGCAGGAGATATCAAGAAAAAAACTTGTTGCTTATGAGCGTTTTCTGTCAATTTCCTACTGAAGTAGCAATATCGAGGGATAATGAACATCGCATGCTCTTTTGTTTACTGGTTAATTCCCATAATTCTCTATTATTTCTATATGTGTCATCATGATTAATAATAATGTAAATAAAGAATGGAAATGTGACACAGTTGAAATGCAGCTTCCATTTCAACTGTGTCACATTTTCATTCTTTATTTACAGTCATTGCTGATTGCACATTGAATAATGGTAACTCATTTGGTGATTCGTGCACATTCTATTTTTTTAAATTTCTTACAACCAATCACTAGCTTCCAAATCAGACTTTTAGACGCTCTCAGTAATTAAGAAATTGGTGTTTCATTTATATGTAGATCCATCCTCCATTTTACTCCCCTCAGTTAATTTGTCATTATCCTCACTTGTATCATCTTTTATGAATTCATATTCAAATATACTCACATCTTTTTTGTTCGTTTGGCATAATGAAGAAGTTTAGAGAAATGCAACTTTCATGTCATATTTTTTAACTTTTAAGATAAGGATTGATTATTTGGATTATTTGGATTCTTCGGACTACTGTTCTGGAAATGAAATTTCTTGCATGTCTGCTAATATTTGTTCAGGTTAACTGAATGGCTTTGCTTTTTATTTTGTGGCATATTCAAATCAACTTCGTCGATTAATCTTTTGTCAACCTTTTTTTTATTAGCAACCGGATCAATAGTGGCCAGTTGCCCAGCATATCATGAATCCTGCCCCAACAAAAATCAAAATAAATGAATATAAAATAAAGAAAGTATGAATGAAACGTGTGATGGTCATGACAACAACAAACAGAAGAATGAACTAAAATACATGATAAAGATAAGTGCTTTTATTGTATAGAAATAAAATATGTCTCCAGGAAACAGCTGTTTGTTGTTGTTGTTGTTGTTGTTGTTGTTGTTGTGGTGGTGGTGGTGGTGGTGGTGCATTCTTCACTCATTTTGTATGGATCAATATCTTTTGATTATGATAGTTGTGAGAAAACACTGTCCACACACTGGGCAGTGACAAAAACTGGTTTTGATAGACGAGTCGGAAAAGGGCAGGAAACAGCTTCTCTCTTGCTTTTATAATTGTTTCCGGTGGTCTTCTGCGCATGTGTGGATTTCCTTCAAAGGGGAAGTGACATTGCCCATGTGTGCGTACTTGTGCATATATGTGAGTACATGTGTGTACGTTAGCGTGTGTGTATATGCATGTGAATGTGAGTGTATGCACGTGAACGTGAATGTATGTACGTGTGTGTACGTGCGCGTGTATGTTTGTGTGCGCGTATGTATATGACAAGAAATATGGCTTGAGATGTTTTTGTGTGAGACCAGAAAAGGCTCGCGCATATGTCGTAAAAATAAAACAAGTTTTTATTTTGATTTCGTGTCATGGAATTCCTTTGATCTGATACTTGCTTTTCAATTATCAACATTTCTACAATGGTATCCTATTGTCGTATTTTTCTAAACTCGTTAATTTAACATCTTTCTTTGCTTCAACATGATTGATGACTTTAGATTTATAATTGTATTTGCCATTCCATCATCATTTTTTTTTTTTTTTGTTTTTTTTTTTGTTTTTTCTTTTACTCTTGTTCTCTAATCTGACTTTATCATCCAACATGTTTTAACTTAGATTGTCGGACTTCCATGTTATATGAAAACAACCTGCCGATCCTGGCCAATATCTACTGCGCCCGATCTGCTGCCAGCAAGGCTTTTTTTTTTATTTTGTCAGTTGATTCTTTTGCATAAAATCTTTTTTCTACATGCAAGATGTGTTGCAAGGAGTCGTAATGTGGACTGAATTTAGTTTAATTTCAGTTAGATGAAAAGAAAATCTTTGTTAAAATTCAAAGAACCTCCGATTTTTATGAAATTTTAACGATAGGTATTATTTATCTCTTTACTGAAATTTTTTAAGATTATTTTCTTTTGGGTATTTTAATTAGTTTTCATTTGAAAATTCAAATATTTCAGATGTGCATTGATTTCGATCCATAGTAGGGCTATGCCAACAGCATATTCTTATCATTATTTTGACTTTCGAGTGTGTATCCGTTGATATCTTATATGCTTTTATATAGTGATGTGGTTCTCGGTTGATTAACTGTGTTTAACTGTGTCGGATATATACTCGAGAGTCAAAAAATGAAAAGAATATGCTGTTGTCATAGCCCTAGTCATTAGACAACGATGAAACAAGATTCTCTGAATTTCAACTTCTGCTTAAGACTCCTTAAACTTTAACTTTAAGACGTTTCCTAAAATTCAAACCATTTAATGGTTTTGGGTCAAAATGGGGATAAGAATTCTAGACGTAATGTTAAGTTTCATTATTTCTTGATTTTCATCTTCGTAAGGAGACATAAAAGTAGTGCAAAATTGTTCTATTCTGTTAAATTTTACCTATCTTAGGACGAGTATTATTTTAGTAATAAAACTAAGTAATGTCGACTACAGACAGCTAATATTATTCATACACACACACACACACACACACACACTATTCATTTTTTTTTAAATAGGTTTGTTCTGAGCAAATTAGTTTTAGTTTACAGACAACATTTAGGAACGAATTAAGTTTGACAAGCAAGGTGTTACTGTATTTTAATATAAAGTTAAGTAAATCTTGCAGAAAGGTAATCTGTTTTGTCATTGTCCTTTTTCTTTTGTTTTTACTTGTGTTTCTAATTTAATTTCTCACTGACTTTTATATTCTCTCTTTTGCATAAAACAGTAATGGGCAATCCACAGTTACTCTATATTAAATAATACTAGCCGACTAGATTCTGACCAATTTTAAAGTCGGCCTCTGGCCTTAATATTCATTCCAAACATACAACGCACGATTCTATGACCTTTTCTGATTAAAATGCATTGTCAAAGTTAAAAAGCAAACACTTGTTTCATGCAAGTGGTTCTTTTAACAAAAGCGGTATGGACCTTATAACAGTGACATTTTGTTCACATTGCTATATGGAAATTAAATTTGGCATCTCAAAATCAGCAAAGAAAATAAATTAGATATATCTGATTTCAGGTGCCTTAGAAGGATTCTAAGAATCAAATTAAGTGATCGAACTACCAACCAAGAAGTCAGAGATCGCATTAATCAACAAGTAGTATGTCAGTAATCTGAAAACGATGTCTAGGTTGGCTCGGACATAGCCTAAGATTAGTCCCATTAAGAATTGCCAACCAAGTGCTCCTATGAACTCGGATGGAAAAAGTGGGTGGAGAAGACCAAAAATGAATTGAAAAAACAACCAAGAGAAATTTGATTGCAACAAAAAGAAACTGGAGGGACGCTGTGGATTTGGCTTCAGATCAAAAATTATGGAATACTTTGACTACTTTGTGCATTGCAAGATGCAGGAGTTCCTAAGTCTAAATGAGTAAGTTATTTTAGATTCTAATTTTTTTTTTTAACTTAAAACATTGTTTAGCATTTTATAAAGAAAGAAAAAAATATTTATTTCTAGAAGCGTCCGCACATCTCTGTGTGAGGCGAGGCCCATCAGCAAAATTGATCCATACAAAAAATAAATAAAAATAAATGTCTATTGACGATAAAAGAGGTATTTTCTCATTTATAGCTGATTCTGATGAGAAGTTAAAAATCAAACTTCCAATAGACTGTAGTGCTCCTCATAGCTATATGTAGTGCATTTTGCTGAAGTCTTTCGAAAGTGTCAACAGCAGCAGCTAGGTGTATCAGAATTTTTGTAGGAATTTTTGACACCCCTAACACGAAACTGCGAATAAAATATAAAAAACTCGTAATTTCTCTTTTAAAAGTGGGTTGTTTATTTTCTTTATGGATTATACTTCCAAAATAAACTATTAAAGTTGTTTTAAAAGTAATAAAAATATTTTTTTTTTTTAAACAGTAAGGAATTTTACGAACTCAATATTTTTCAATTTTTAAACTTTAAAAATCTATCAAAATTTTTCTATTGATTCAATTTTTACAATATTTTCAGGGTCAACGTGAAATTTTATGCTCTTTCCAATAAACTGAATATAATATTTTTAGACAAACGTTTTTTTTTTTATTCACGCACCCCCCCCCATTTTCAAGTGTCTATTAAAAAGTAAATAATTAATTTATGTACCAAAGTGTTTTATATCACAAATTGAAGAAAAAAGGTCAATAAATAATATATTCAAATTTAAAAAAAAGTAGTGTTTTTTAGAAATTTACCTGTAAAGTTCGAAGTTTAAAACCTTTTTTTTTAAACCACGTTGTTTGTTTTTTCTTTTGTTTATTTTTTTAATGAAACTTTGGTCCTTGCTCCTTTAATTGAAAAACAATTAGGGCTTGAATTACATTTTTCGAGTAGTTATAAGCTTGGAAAGACAGGGGGTCGAATAATTCACGCCTCCCATTTTGAAATGTCTATTAAAAAGTAAATAATTAATTTACTCACCAAAGTGTTATATATCACAAATTGAAGAGAAAAGGTCAATAAATAATGTATTCAAATTTAAACCAAAAAAAAAGTAGTGTTTTTTAGAAATTTACCTATAAATCCGAAGTTTAAAACCTTTTTTTTTTTTAAACACGTTGTTTGTTTTTTTGTTGTTTTTTTAATGAAACCTTGGTCCTTGCTCCTTTAATTGAAAAAAAATTAGGGCTTGAATTACATTTTTCGAGGAGTTATAAGCTTGGAAAGATGGGGTGGAATTATTCACTATTTTTCACGAAATTTCTGACACACCTACAGCAGCGCTAACAATATGTAAATATTTAGTTAAATTGACAAATGAAAAATGAATAAAAACATGAATGGTTCACAACTTAGCAAGTGTTAACTCAACAACAGGATTTTGAGAACGAGATGAGAAAACATGAATTAACAAACAAAATATATTTATATCAATGATTTTACATAAATGTAAAATACGCTTTGAAAGACCAAATTTTGTTGAGAAGTTTTAAAGTTCATGAATAGTAGATACGAAATAGGCATGTATTCTTTGGAGTCGAATGAACAAAAAAAGAAAGGGGGTAGCTTATAATGCTCATTCATCTCGTCTCGCACATTGATTTCTAATCTACTACAAGACCTTCCTTATATTTCTACATTGTATTGAAGAGAGAAATTTAGAATCAATCCTGATGCCCCCCCCCCATCTATCCCCATCCCATGCAATCGGATTCTCACATTGAACAACTTGATTCTGCAGTGCACTTTCTTGTGTTGAGAATAGATTCAGAGTTTTATTTCAACCAACTCCCCTCACCTCGAAAGGCAAGTAACACTGATTCTTATTTTACTTCTTTTATTTTGATTTTTCACATGATTTCTGGATTAATCTACATTCACGCTTCCCATTTGGGGGCTGATGAAAGAGAAAATAGTTTTAGCCGACATCTCTTGGTATTTACAAATACATTCCTTGCATATAGCAATGTTTGCCGACACAGATTTAACAATAGTCGATTATAATCCTGCTTTTCTAACTCAGAACCCATCGTGTCTTCATACTTCTATTGTACTTCGTTTTTCTTGTAGTATTTTTTGCCTGAACATTGTTTTTGTCACTTCTGTTTTTTCAAGCTTCATTGGAACTTTTTTATTTAGTCTTTTATACAGTGATTATAATTGTCTGATCTTCAAAATTGTTTGTTATATTCCTCACTTTCTTTGTTCCAGCTGGTTTGACTCGTTGATACCTGATTGAAATGCAACCTTCTATTTAAGTAGCTTTTTCTAAAAACTGTAGGCTTGTGGAAACTTATTCCTGTTGACTATTTGACCCCTACCTTAGTCTTTTCAAGACTTAAGTCAATTGGCATCTCCTGCCTTTGCAATAATCATCTTTCATTCTTGTTACCTCTTTACATTAAGCGGCTTCATGCCTTGCTTGGAGAGATTTCCATAAAAAACAAAAGAAAAGTGATGTTCTAGTACTTATGAGATAAAATGAGATATGGGACGGACTAAAAACTATACTTTATAGATCAACAAGTATTTATTATAGATTTAAACCTGAACAAGAATTACTTCATTACTAGAATGTAACTAATTGCGACGCATCCGAATTCAAATGTCGGCTAGTATGGAATGCAAGGGGTTTAACTGTAGGGAAATGTGCGACTTACCTAATTAGCATGTGTGCA
Organism: Euprymna scolopes; assembly: GCF_053919585.1. NCBI lineage: Eukaryota > Metazoa > Mollusca > Cephalopoda > Sepiida > Sepiolidae > Euprymna > Euprymna scolopes. Next base: position 66,343,412 of record NC_136509.1, read on the forward strand.
TAATTCAACAGATCGGTCGTGGAATGAAATGAATGAAGAAGAAACAAACAAAAATGGCTGCCTTATCTCTTTATATGCCTGCAATGTGACCACCCGATATGCAAATGAGATGCTCCTGGTTGGAGATAAAAGAGGGTTGATTTTTTAGAGGGTCGTCCATTTTGAAGTTGGATTTCGAAGAAATAAGTTGAATTAGCAGAAGTACGTTGGGAGTTGAGAGAAGGTGCGTTACGTGTACAGAAGTTGGAAGTTTGGACAAAAGTGTTAACCTTACCCAGGAAATTATTGGTGTGATGGGTGGAAGAAATAAAACTCAAGTTATTGAATTATAAGCTATTTCGGCTCTCGGTGTGCAGTGACTCGAAAGGCAGAAAATGGACAGATTCGACTTTCGCTTGATACCTGAGTTTGATGGATCTACCACTGGACCGTCTGTCGTCGAATGGGTGGAAAAGGCTGAAAAGATCTGTACACTGTGCAGAATTAAAGAACCAGCCACAGTCATTCCTTTGAGGTTAACCGGAGGGGCCTATGCAGTCTACCAGCAACTCGGAGATGAACCAGACTGGGATACAATCAAACACAGCCTGTATACAGCGTTTGGTACAGATCCGTTTGTTGCATGGCAACAGTTCACGAGCTGGCGACTTCACCCCAAGGAAACCGTTGATGTGTACCTAGCCGACCTATGAAAGTTGTCGGTACCATTTGGTGGGGTTAACGATAAGATATTAAGATGTGCCTTTTTAGTAGACTTACCTGAGGAGGTCAGCAAACTGTTGCGGGCATCATCACGAATTGATGAATTGACAACAGACGAGTTATTAGCCAGAGCTTGAAACATCTGTAAGGAACAGGAGCCAATTGCAGTAGCAACTAGTATTCAACATGCAACAGTCGAACCGCATGGAAGCAATGTAGATTCTCTCCCAGGTAGTAATAAGCGTGTAGGTCCAGTGTGCTATAAATGTGGGGAGGCCAATCATTTTGCTAAGGATTGCTGGAGTGATAGGAGGTGTGTATATCCACGAGCACAGAGAACTACAATGCTATCGCTGCAATAAGTATGGGCACATATCTCGCAACTGTTTGGGAAATGATGTTGGGGGCAAGGTACTTATGCCACCCTTGCCCCTTGCCAACCAATAAACACAGGATTACCGGTCATTGGCGTTAAAATTGACGATGTGCAGTGTTCAGCACTCATAGACATGGGGTGTTCCCGGTCTATAGTTAGTGCACATTACTGTCCGATGTGGCGGGAGCAACCAGTCGGTATTATGTCGATATCCCAAGCATGTTGTGGTGAAGGGACGATCACGATCTGTACTGAGAAGGGTGACACAGCCAAAGTTGATGTTCTGGGGATGCAAAAAAAAACCCTTGGCTATGACATGTTGATTGGAATTGATGCAATACAAGCACTAGGAGGTGTCATAATCACAGTGACTGGAGGTGTAATGCTTGGAGAAGGAAAAGAAGTCTGTGCAGCCATGTCTATTGACGAAAAGGACTTCTGTGCTACGTTTGACGACAAGGAAAAGGCGTGGACTGCAAAGTGGAAATGGACTATGAGCCAGGCACCAGATCGACTGTACAACACCATTCCAGAGTATGCAGTTTCCACAAAGAATAGGGCCGCATATGAAGAAGAACTTCAGATGTGGATTGATAACGGATGGTTAATACCATACCCACAGGAACGTCTGGGACCACCCAAAGGATTAATTCTGCTCATGGCTGTTGAACAACCTACTAAAGACAAAATTCGGCCCATAATGGATTACCGAGAATTGAATCAACATGTTGATGCTTTTACTGGAAACACAGATGTGTGCGCTGCTAAACTAAGAGAGTGGCGTCAGAAAGGGAGTAATGTAGCACTGCTGGATTTAAAGAGAGCCTACCTGCAGATACATGTCCATGAGTCATTATGGCCATTTCAGACAGTGATAATCAAGGGAGCACAATTCCAGAGTTACCCAGTGTATTAACAAGACGCATTGTGTTTTCTATTTGCGGTAAATTAGTAGGACATCTACCTGTCTGTGGATGGCTCCGATCGGCAACAGGAGTGTTAAAAAGATGAGTAACTGCAGTAACCAAAGGATGGGACGACATGGTGGATGATGATTCTCTCCAGCAAATGATGGCTGAAATGTTGTCCAGAGTACACAGAAACGACCCTGCCCAGGGTGAGTGGCAAGTATCTGGAAACAAACTGAATGCATGGGTTGATGCAAGTTCACTGGCTACAGGTGTCGTGTTGGAACAGTTGGGTGCCGTTGTGGAAGATGCGTGCTGGCTTCGTCCGAAAAATGATGCCCAGCATATAAATTTAGCAGAACTCGATGCCACGTTAAAAGGGCTTAATCTTGCATTGCAATGGCAGGCTAAGGTTGTGCATCTCCACACTGACTCGTTGTGTGTTTACCACTGGTTAACCGACACCTTGACAGGAAAGGCTCAAGTTAAGACTAGAGCTGCAAGTGAGATGTTAGTACGAAGGAGACTGGCAATAATAAAGCGTATAGTTGACGAATACAGCTTGCAGGTGGACATTACTTTAGTTTCGTCGATGCAGAATTTGGCTGATAGCTTGACTAGAGTACCAAAGAGGTGGATTGATGTAATGAGGCAGGGATCTGATCCTCCACAACAGACATGCGCGGCCTTACAGATCAATTAACACCTGACCAGATCCGTACAATACATCAGCAGAGTGGACATCCCGGAATTTGGAGGACAACATATTTTGTCCGAAGAGTGTGTCCCTCAACTAAAAGAGTATCAATCAAGGCAGCTATACGCTCGTGTGAAGAGTGTCAGCAAATTGATCCGGCACCATCCCAATGGCAAAAAGGGAAGCTTGAGGTGGAGGACAACTGGTATCGAGTAGGAATGGATGTAACGCATTATGAGGGCAGGCATTTTTTGACCTTGACAGATTGTGGTCCGACACGTTTCACGATATGGCGCATGTTGACACAACAGGATGCATCTAGCATTATACAACAGTTGAGAGCTGTCTTTTTTTAACATGGTGCCCCGCTGGAAATTCTGACTGATAACGCCATTACATTTCGATGTCAAGAATTTAAGAAATTTACGCAGGAATGGGGGATTAGAATGCGTTACCGATGTGCATATTTCTCAGAAGGTAACAGTATAGCGGAGTGGTGTCACCGCACCATTAAAAGAATTGCGGCCAGGACACAGTGTTCTATTCCAGAAGCTGTGTACTGGTATAATGTGACACCAAAGGACGATGCAACACCAGAAACTGCACCAGCTAATGGGATTTACTGCTATGAACAGCATATAAAAGGAATTGATGTCACACCATCAGTGGTTAGCATTGTCAATATCAAGTGGAAGACCGTGTTTGGGTAAAACCCCCAAATGCTGGGTGCACTGTAAAATTTTGCAGAGGATAAATAGACAAAATCATAAGTTCTCAGACCATGTTAATTAATGGTGTACCACGTCATGTAAAAGATATCCACCCCTGTTATACCTCTTCTGATTCTGAGGATAATGAGGAAGATCACATACAGTTCAGGGATGATCCTGATCGCCTACTGCCCCTACAGGTGAGCATAGAGACACTACCTACAGAACCAGATGAGGAAATGATAGAACATACTGGTGGCAATAGTGATGAGAACGATGGACATGAGGAAGTAATACATCAAAGTACCCGAGAAAGACGAATACTGCCCACCCGCCGTGATTGTGAAACACCGCCTATAGCACCACGAGAGGGAATGATGGAACATACTGAAGAGAATGGAACCGAGGAAGTGATGCCTCCAATTATTCGAAGGAGTAACCGACAAAGGCGGATACTGCCCCCTTGCACTGATTGTGAAACACCGCATATGGAACCACAAGAGGGGATAATGGAACAGACTGGTGGCAATAACGGTGGTAATGAGGAAGATGGCAATGAGGAAGTGCTTCCCCCAATTCTTCGAAGAAGTACCCGACAAAGACAACTGCCCCCCTGCCCTGTGTGTAATCATGAGATCAGGGGAGAGTGTAGGGAAACGTGCGACTTACCTAATTAGCACGTGTGCATAATTCAACGGGTCGGTCGTGGAATGAAATGAATGAAGAAGAAAGAAACAAAAATGGCTGCCTTATCTCTTTATATTCCTGCAATGTGACCACCCGATATGCAAATGAGATGCTCCTGGTTGGAGATAAAAGAGGATTGATTTTTTAGAGGGCCGTTCATTTTGAAGTTGGATTTCGAAGAAATAAGTTGAATTAGCAGAAGTATGTTAGGAGTTGAGAGAAGGTGCGTTACGTGTACAGAAGTTGGAAGTTTGGACAAAAGTGTTAACCTTACCCAGGAAATTATTGGTGTGATGGGTGGAAGAAATAAAACTCAAAATCTCTTTTAGTCAAGGGGAATAACTGTTAAATAAAATGTTATTTCCTTATAAAAATAGTTATTATTTTCTAGATAAAATCTTCCCTCTAACACAAAGTATTATTGATTTCACATTCGGTTTGTTAATGGAAAAATTTTACCAAGTTAATGTAAACATTAAAAGGTAAAAAAGGAGAAATAGAATGGAAAAGAAATATTAAAAAAACAAAAGAAAAACAAAAGCAAAACAATAAAAAAAAGGTAAAAAAGGAGGAATAGAATGGATTTTGTGTGTTTCTCGAAGTTTCTCCATCTACATAGCATTATGTATTATTAATAGTGTAAGATCGTGTGTTATCCCTCTCTACACGCAGGGTAAGTTGTATAGCAGCTGTGGGAGAAGCGGCAATGAATGTTGGGCGTTCACCCACCCTCTCATACCATCTGCAGCACAATGACAGATCTATGATCAAATGAATCTGCAATATGAAATCTGACCAAACCCAATACATTAGGTGAGAGGATTTGCTGAAAGCACTATAATTTGACCAACACAAAAGTTATCCTAAGGATGAAACGATTATGCCGGTATGGTCATGCGGAGCATTCATTTTTCTGGATAAACTGTTGAAAAAAAAACAAGGTTGATCGGCCAAGGAAAACTTGGAAGCAGATAATGAGACAGGACTACACAGAGTGGAATTTAGAAACAGTTGACTCTCTGAACGATGAGATGTGGAGAGCTTATGTAATATGATTGTTCCTGAGCAAAAGAAAAGTAATGTTAAATGTATAGAAAAAAGAAGAATCTTGAAGTTGTTTGCAACCGAGAAAGCTAACCTGTTTGTCTATCAGTTTGCCTCCATCTCTACTTTTGAACCCAGCAAACCACTTCCGCCCAGATTTCCCCTTCTCAAATACATGATATCATAAAATATCAAGACACCTCAAAAGCATATGAACTTGATTTCATCCCGGCTATACTATTAAAACACGCTCCACCGAGGTTGCTCCAGTTCTCTTTAAACTTTTCAACAAATGCCTTAACAAGTCTTGTAACCCTGGAGCTTCCCAACACTACAACCACTGATCATGATTTTAGTCCTGGTAACATTTATAGAAATATATTGTCAAACTGCTATCTGGCCTAGCTTGCATGCAACACTGACATGGAGACAAAGTGTAACACCCTCAAGCTTGAGACATATATGGTTATCGCCCCTTATTTCCAGCAGTTGCATGTTTCAGCCGATAGGTGGCGATATCGACTTCCTTCTCTCTCTCTCTCTCTCTCTCTCTCTCTCTCTCTCTCTCTCTCTCTCTCTCACACACATCTGGGGTACCAAGCGGAATGGACATTTTAAAAATACTCTCTGCCTGAATTTCTTGTAAACATGTCTTGTACCAGTTGCCCATAATAAATTCCCACGGCTTGTAAGTTACTCATTTAGTGAACATTCTTTATTTGTTGTTCATTTATAAATGTTACTTTTTCAACATGAAAGACAACATTCAACGACGTCCACTACACATTCACTCTCAGACCTTTATTTTCCTTAGCATCGTTCCAAATCTTTAACAAGTAGATCTTTCAATGTTTCATAGACAACTACCAAATCATCAAGATACATCATCTCTTCTGAACAACAGTATACAACTTCTAAGATACATATGAAAATCAAAGGACTCAACACAGAACCCTGATGTATTCCTACTTTAACATTAAAGTTGTCACTGAATGTACTTTAAGCATTTCTGTACATTTTTTCACCAATCAACCTGCATGCACTTGTTTACCCCTAGTTTATGTAACATCTCTTAACACTTTATCAAAATCTTTTTCGAAATCCACCAAAGCAAAATACAGGTTCTTCTTCTTACCAACTTACATCGTTTGTATTTGTCACAAGATAGATGCAGCATCAGTTGTACTTTGCTCATCTATAAAATCAAAATGCATTTCATCTATGCTTATCTGACTTCTTATTTGCTGCTCAGTTACTTTATCAATCATTTTCAAGATCTATCACCAGTCTCTGTAATTACCTCTATCTAGAGATCTCTCTCCTTTACCCGCGTAACAATTCACAATTGTACTCTTCCGAATCTTTTAGGATGATATCTTTCATGATCTGATTTAAGTTTGTGAACATCACAAACATATTTTCAACATGTTTGCGACAACGTCTGAGACTTATCTTACTCACTCCCATCCCATTTCATTCTTGCAACTTGAAGAAAACCATTTATCCTTTTTCATTTGTTTTTGTTTTTTTTGTTTTTTTACACAAAAACCACCACTTATCAAGGCCCGGAGGCCACTCGAGGATAAGAGTTAATGGGTATACAATAGTCAATGTGATTATAGCATTTTTAACATAGGTAGTGGAATTTTTTTAAGTTGGATTACATAGCGGGCCGGTTCATCAAGAACTTGTTTGCATTGGACTTGAAGACAATCAGATTGTAGTCAACTGGGAAGCAGGCTAATGGAAGAGAGTTCCACAGGCATGCAGTTCTAAGAAAGAAGCTCTGCTCATGGAATCTACATTTAGGTTTAGGCGCAGATAACGAGTGTGGGAAACAATTGGTAGTGGTTCTGGCTTTCCTGAAAGTTTGGCGAGGGGGGACCATAGATTAAAGCTCAGACGAGCACCTGCCATAGAAATAACGATAAAGCAGAGACAGGCTCGCAATGTCTCTTCTGTGAGAAAGAGATTGCAGGGAAGAGAAAAGGGCATCCCCCACTAAGCTACGAAGTCTGTTTTGAACTCTGTCAAGGTAGGATAAGCTGCAACAGTACTCTATCATTGGCTGTACCTGGCTTTTATATAGATAGAGAATTGCATCAGGAGTGAGGTATCTAATTGAGCAGTAGAACAACCCCACCATCTTCCCAGCGACCTTGGCAATGGATTTGTTCCATTTTAGATCAGGAGTAAAGGTCAAGCCCAGAAGCTTATCAAAACATGAAGCCTCCCAAAGACAAGAGCCATTCATTCCAATTGATGCCAGATGGGCATTAGAGCGTTGATGATATAAGGATAGAAGCTTGGTTTTAGATACATTAAAAGTAACCAGCTAACTCTTTCCCCATTTTACCATGCATTCAAGATCAGAGGAGAGAGAATCGAAGAGAACTTGGTCATTTATGGTCTTTGATGTGCTACCATAGATGGTAGTGTCATCAGCATAGATGTCTATGAATGATGTAAGGATATGATTTGGAAGATCATTGATGTAGATTAGGAAGAAAATGGGGCCGGGATGGACCTTTGAGGGACCCCAGCGTTAATACCGACAGCTTCTGATTTCTGCCCGTCAACGAGTACTCATATGAACCTATCAGAGAGAAATGATTTAATAATTGAGAAGACATTTCCAGCTATACCATAGCTGGAGATCTTGTGCCATACCTTATCAAAGGCCTTTGATATGTCAAGAGTAATTGTCCCAGAGAGGAAGCCTCTGTCAAGGGATTTGCCAATCCTATGAGATAACTGTAAGCATGTCTGCTGTAGATCTAGCAGAACGGAAACCATATTGCATGTCACTAAGAAGGTTATTTTTGCTGAGATAGTTGACTACTTCTCTATTTAACATGGATTCCAGTAACTTACTCATGACGCACAGGAGACTTATTGGCCTGTACTGAGAGGGAGATGAATGATTACCTGAATTCTTAAATACAGGGCATACTGATGAGATTTTCCATGAGGTTGGGAAACAGTTCTCCTTATGACAACACTTAAATAACTTTGTAAGTATGGGCGCTAGTTCTGGTTGAAGTTTTTTGATCACTATAATTGGAATACCGTCAGGGCCAGTTGCTTTACTGGAATCAAGGTTTTTGATTAGCTTAGCAACATCACGTACAGATATTTGTATGTTGCATAGCATGTTTTCAGTTACACGAGGAAATGCTGGGGGTTGATGGCCTTGGTCGTTAAGGGTAGAATTAGCTGCAAAGTTCTTGGCAAAGAATTTGGCTTTGTCTGATGCTGACGAGATTACCTCAAGTCCATTGATGATAGAGCACATGCTCCTGTTCAGGATTCTGTTTGCTATTTGTCAAAACTGATGGGAACCAAGCCGCTGCTCAGCTACTTTGGACTTGACAGACTGAGCGTACAACTCTCTCACGTTGCTAATACTTTACAGTCATTTTAAATCCACTTTGAATGAAAACTTGGCTTGCTCAGTTTCCTTCTTGCTCTTCTTTCCTACCAAATACAAATATCCTCATTAATATTTTCTTCACTCACTCCTTCGTTTCAGCTTTTTTTTTTTTATATACTTCTCAATTCCCTT
>NC_136509.1:66359600-66442100 GCF_053919585.1 Euprymna scolopes
GGGGAAAAAACAAAAAACAAATAAGTTGTATTTTTTACTATTTATTTTTCTTTTTGTCCCAAAACAACACATCCTAAAATGGCCGCTCCTAACAACCTTATACAAGATGAATATCTCCACTTCTGAGTTGCAGACGCCGGAAGATATCATTTCATATTGCCAAACAAAACGATTAATCGCTGCAAAAAAAATATGCAACTATAGAAGAGACTACCTAATCCTAAGGAAGGCTATCTTAATTTAAGCAATTGATGCCATGCTTCGAGTAAAGCTGAGCGGCCAGTTAGTTACGTCTGGTTCAAATTCTGCACAAGTACCAAATTATTTATTAAGTTTAAGAAATATTTACCAAAATAAATTGGAAAATATAATAAAAGTAAGGGATATAGTATGAATCAAATCCATAAATAAATCTTGATATTTTTGGATGTTGAGTAAGGTTTTTGAAAATATAATAAGGTAATAAAATGAGAGCCATCAAACTTAAGCAAAGTAATGGGGCATTGGGGCAATAGAGTATCATTTAATTTCCAACCTATACCCAATGGAAATATTCTATCCCCAAAATGATTCTCAAATAGAATCTTCCCTTGCAGTGGTCGAAGATGCTTCTGATAAAAGGTTTCAGGATGGACCATCTTCAACAGTAAATAATAATGTTATTAGTAGCATGGAGGAGGTTCTTGTTCAACCCAAAACTAATATCTCGGTTCAACATAAACACAAAACCACTGAAAGATTCAATCAAATGGCGAAGGAAAAATTCACTATCTTAAATAAGTAAGCATTAAATTATATATAAATAAATCAATGCAAATTTGTTTCCAGTAAAAAACGTAATAATGTTTTCATCTGAAAATGCGTTGGTTTCAAAGATCACTATTCTACACAATCAGTGTCCTTTCTACTGAGGCATATCAGAACTGCTGATATAGTTAAGTTTCTTTTCACTTTTCATCCCAGCAGGTGTATATGACTTTTCATCCACTGGGACATAATGACGTAACGATATGTTAGCAATTTAAAATCCATTTCTTTTCAACCCAGCAGAAATTATATCACTTTTTGTGCACTTCACTTTCCATATATCCCAAATAACAGACCATTTAATTTTCTGTTCACTTCACTTCCAATAAGCTAGCAAATTAGTATCATCCTAAAATCAACTCCAAAACTAACCTTTTCATAATGAGAGGTGAGGTTGGTGTACAAAAAATGATGGAAAATAAAGAGGAAAAGGAAGAGATTTTTGATTATTGTCGCGGCTAGATATTTGGGGTTTTGTCCAAAATTCCTCATATACTAAAAATAAAATAACGAGAAATCTTTATGATGTACGTATGTACCTGTGACAAAATGAAAACATCCTATTCTAAAAATCACGTAAATTGATCGAGTAATTTTTTATAAAGAAAATAATTTTTAAGCGATTATGGAAAATTTGTAGATATTACAACATAAATCTCGCAAGTTTTGAATTATTGTTGCATTATCTCCCTTGTTTTTTTTTAGGTTTTCTTCAAAATACTGACTGAGACAGTCGCTCCTCTGATACTCATAATATTTGATTTGCTTATTTTCTATATATCTATAAAAGTGAAATTGTCTGTGTGTGTAAATATTATGAGAATCTATAAGTTTCTAATTTTTTGTAATAAAAATGGGGACGTTTTGTTATGTATATTCTAAAACCCTCATGGGAAAGCAGGTTGTGGATGTTTGTGTATAATAATGCTGTAATATGCAAAAGTGACTAATTAAATTTCTACCATATTTTTCTATGGTCTTATAGGCTGAACGGTGAGAACTTAGTCCTGTTGGAGGGTAATCCCCCCTACTTTTTTTATGGAAACATGTACTGATAATTGGTCTAAATCACATACAAAGCAGATTTTTGAATGCAGCTTTTGTTTATGAAGCAATACTGATCAAGCAAATAGGTAAAAACATCACTTTACTTTAGATATAAGAAGTAACTAAGAGCCATTGCTGAATGTTGTTTTTTTAACCAACTTCTTTTAAGGAGCATTTATTACATTTTTCATTTAAATAAACACTTAAGTAAATTATTAATTTATCCAATTTTATTTTTTAATTTAAAAAATCACACTATTTATAATCACACACACACACACACACACACACACACACACACAATATCGGATAAGATAATTATATAAACATAAAAAAAATGTCAGTATGTATATTGTCTGTTTATGCACATTCACATTTAATAGTAACTTTTTAAATTGATTTGGCCAATAAGTTTAAACTATTTTAATTATTACTGTAATAAAACTTGATAAACTAGGAGAGTAAAAATGATTATATATTAAAATGTGTAGTAAAATAAACATTAAAAAGAGATATTTTTTCAAAATTCTCCTTGATTAAATACAAATTTATATAAATTACTATGTGATAACATATCACTTTTCTTATTTGACATTTAGGTACTTTGTATTTAAGTTTTGCTGATAAAGTTATTAAGTGGATGTGCTCCATATTTTCCCATACATTTTCCCTATTTTCACATTATTCATGCATATGGAACAATCGACCTCCTCTAACCTACTAGGTTACTAATAAATTATCCTAAGAAGGAACCGGTTATGCTAGTATGGCCATGTGAAACATTCATCTTCCCACAGAAATCATTAAAGAAGCATTCATAGCTTCAATTGGCCGGCAAAGAAAACCTTGGGAGCAAATAATTAGACAAAATTATACATTAAATATCTGTATGAGAGAGAGAGAGAGAGAGAGAGAGATCCCATAGGGGCCAACCACAAACATTGTAATAACTCATACAAGTATAGTATATGTGAAAAGACTGACATTATTTTGACTAATATCACTGACAATAAAAGCTCCATTAATTTAAAAAGTGACCAGGACATTATGGTGCAGCCTAATCTGAGAACCCTAACGAAAATTTAAGTCAACACATAAGCTTATCTGAAAACTGATCATTTCTATTCAAATAAGTTTATTTACAGAAACTTTTTGTAATAAATCAAACCTTTTAAAATAAATAAAATATGTTTATTTATAGAAATAATTAATAGTGAAAGTAAAAACTTTTGTCACTCGTTTCGGACAGTATATCTTTTAAACAATAAATCACAAAACACGTCAGCTTTTGGTATAACCTCTCTGACTATTTCATCCATGATGTAAACACTATAGAACGTACTATATCAGTGACTAATAAAGAGGGGGGGGGTCTTCAGATTATGCTACTTTCAAAACATGTTATTTGTGTGGGTAAATATGCGTTTACACTAAACATCTATTAATCTCACCTCGTAATAGAATGCAAAAGGAAATACAGTATTTTCCAATGTCTTGATGTTTCAACAAGTTTTTATTCATAATATTCATAGATTTTCAGGACACAAAGTTATGCTTAGTTTTTGGATAACATTCTGAAGAATCCATTCTCTTCTGTTTTGTTCAGAAATCTTTTCCAAAGCAGCAATGTTTGCAGGCATCAACTGCAAAAAAGAGCAAAAACAGAAAAGTTGTTACTTCAAAGGATGATCACATGGTCAGAAAACAATCAGCTTTAAAGAAAAATGTATATTCTTATCGCAAGGATCTTTACAGTTGCAGAAAATGGTAGGGAACAGGGTTTCAAACAAAAGTTAAACTGGGAGGACAGAAAGGAGAAAATAAAATGAGTGATAAAATTTGATGCAACAAATTACTGAATGCAGTTTGAAAATCAATGTATGCTGGGATACATTTGATAACACGTAACTCTGGTACTGGGAACAAATTTTTGATGGTTTGTTACTTTTGAAAACAAAATTCAAACAAGTGTAAAAAAAAAAAAAATGAAAAAAACATTTTGATTACACTAGTCAACAAGAAAAAACTTGTCATAGTGCCTAAGACTGTTTTTACCTAATTTGAGGCATATCAGAACTGCTGATATATTTAAGTTTCTGTTCACTTTTCACCCCAGCAGGTGTATATGACTTTTCATCCACTGGGACATAATGATGTAACGATATGTTAGCAATTTAAAATCCATTTCTTTTCAACCCAGCAGAAACTATATCACTTCTTGTACACTTCACTTTCCATATATCCCAAATAACAGACGATTTAATTTTCTGTTTACTTCACTTCCAATAAGCTAACAAATTAGTATCATCCTAAAATCAACTCCAAAACTAACCTTTTCATAATGAGAGGTGGGGAAGGGGGTGTAAAGAAAATGATGGAAAATAAAGAGGAAAAGGAAGAGATTTTTTATCATATACTATAAAATAAAAATCTTTATGATGTACATATGTACCTGGTACAAAATGAAAACATCATATTCTAAAAATCACCTAAATTGATCGAGTAGTTTTATTTATATATATATATATATATATATATATATATATACAGTGATGATCATATTTATTGGCACGGTAAAATGAAAGTTAAATTTTGTCTAATAAATTCTAAAAAAGGGATTAAATTAAAGAAAATAACAAAGTATATTATGTATTTTTAACTGGCCTTTCCGATGCAGCAATCGGATTTTAGAAAAAATAAATAACAAAGGAACAACAAACATAATTGCAAAAAACCCTTGTTCAAAATTATTGGCACGATTTATTTAATAATCAATTGTATAGCCTTTGGCCTTGATTACCTTCCTCAGTCGCTTTTCATAGTTTACAACCAAGTTGTTGCACTCTTCAGTAGTAATTTTAGCCCACTCTTCCTGACAATAATCCTCCAATTGAATAAGATTCTTAGGCTTCCTTTGCATTACCCTCAATTTTAATGTTCTCCATAAATTTTCAATTGGATTAAGGTCTGGGCTTTGTGATGGCCACTCCAAAACATTAATATGATTGTCCTCAAGCCATTTCTTAGTCAGTTTAGCCGAATGCTTTGGGTCATTATCTTGCATGAACCACCAACGACGACCAAGTGAGAGCTCTTTAGCAGAGTCTTTCAGGTTTTCATCCAATATTTTAACATAATCTTCCTTTTTTATGCTACCTATGACCTTAACAAGTCGCCCTGGTCCAGAGGCAGCAAAGGATCCCCAAAACATCAAACTGCCTCCACCGTGCTTCACTGTGGGTATGGTGTTCTTAGGCAGGAAAGCTTCGCCAGATTTTCTGTAAATATAAGACACTTTATTATGGCCAAATAACTCTATTTTCGTTTCGTCAGTCCATAGAACACGTTTCCAGAATGCAACATCTTTATCAATATGACGTTTTGCAAAGGCTAGCCTTGCTTTCAGGTGCATAGGCTTCAATAAGGGAGTCTTTCTCGGACGACATGCTTTTAAACCAGCTCTCTTCAAAACTCTACCAACTGTATGTCGAGATACATTCACTCCAGAGGTGCTCTGTTCATCAACAATCTCCCCAACAGAGATCCTTGGGTTTTGTTTTACTTGTCGAACAATTTTCCGTTCATCTCTTGGGGAAAGAATCCTTTTTTCCCTCTACCCTCTAAACTCATAACGTGGCCTTGCGATTTGAACTTGTTTATTATGGCTCTAACAGTGGATTTGGGAAGGTTTAGCTTCTTTGAAATCTTATCATAGCCCTCCCCATTGGTATGGCATGCTACAACAAGCTTCCTGACGTCTTCGCTGTGTTCCTTAGTTTTAACCATGGCGATTGAAAATTATAATTTAGTCACTTATAATAGTTTAAATAAATCGATATCTAAAAATTATCTGAAAAAAATTATTCACTGAATTAGCGTTAAACAAGCATAATATGGCTATAAAAAAGTTCAGAAAGCACGTAAACCGGAAATTGATTGATATTATACTGATACTAAAAGAAAAACAAAGCCGTGCCAATAATTTTGAACAAGGGTTTTTTGCAATTATGTTTGTTGTTCCTTTGTTATTTATTTTTTCTAAAATCCGATTGCTGCATCGGAAAGGCCAGTTAAAAATACATAATATACTTTGTTATTTTCTTTAATTTAATCCCTTTTTTAGAATTTATTAGACAAAATTTAACTTTTATTTTACCGTGCCAATAAATATGATCATCACTGTATATATATATATATATATATATATATATATAAATCATTTTTAAGCAATTAAGGAAAATTTGCAGATATTACAACATAAATCTCGCAAGTTTTGCATTATTGTTGCATTATCTCCCTTGTTTTTTTGTTTTTTTTAGGTTTTCTTCAAAATGCTGATTAAGACAGTCACTCCTCTGATACTCATTTATTTTCTTATTTAAAAATAAAACTACTTGATCAATTTTTACAATATTTTTTGTCATGGGTGCGTACATCATACAAACTTTTCTTTATTTTTTTTTAATATAGTGGGAATTCTCAATTAGAACCGATTTAAAAAAATGTACAAATGGTGGGTGGGAGGGGGTAACAAGAGTCACTTTGGTAATGAATTAATTTGAAAAACTCTCCAGTAATAACAAAGGGAAGGCCTTATAATAACGACTTTCCTTTTGCCTCTACTAGTTTTAAATGCTTAAAAGCAAGGATTGTCTTTAAGGGTTGGAGCAACATCCTAAATAAATAGTTGCTCTATACTGGTCTTTGATGTTTTTGTTACATGCGATGCCTGGAAACATTTACAAATACAAGAGACATCTGCTCCCACCCCTGAACTTCATATAAACAATTTTACTCGATTTTCAAATATCTACAAGTAATTATTATAGTCTTATTTTAGTACTATGTTCATTAATAATAATGAATATTTTAACTGCTGTATTTATAAACTGGAACACTTGCATGCAAACAAAACAACTGCTAATATGATGAATAAGCATTTTTCTTCTTTTCTCCATCTTTAAATATTGTTATGGGAATCTATAAAAGTTTCTAATCCTTTGTAAAAAAGTTGTATCTACAATTTGTACTGTTTTGTTGTAATTTAGTTGATTCATGCAAACGATTAATGCAGCGGAAATAATACTAAAAACCAAAACATGCATGCATTATGAACTAAAGTGTAATGTTTAGTAAGTCCGAGTTTAAAACAAAGAGTATAGGGGACGTTTTGTTGTTTATATTTTAAGAACCTCATGGGAAAGAAGATTGTGGATGTTTGTGTATAATTTGATATCTATTAACGAAACTCTGGAAAGTCCTTTTCATTAGCCATGTAATTGCTGATAGCTGCAGTGATTATTATGAAATAAGGAGACAGATGCTGTAATATGCAAAAGTGACTCTAATTAAATTTCTACCATATTTTTCTATGGTCTTATGGACTGAAGAATGAAAACTTAAGACTACTCCTGTGCTGAAATTAGAAATCAAATGGAAAACTGTTGATCGGATAAAATATAAAATGCAATCAATTCAAACAAAAACTAAATTTTTTATGAAAACATATACCGATAATTGGTCTAAATCACATACAAAGCAGATTTTTGAATCCACTGTATTTGATTGAATTTGAATCCACTGTATTTTGAATCCACAATGTATATTCTTATCGCTAGGATCTTTAGAGTTGTAGAAAATGATAGGGAACAGGTTTTCAAGGGAGGACAGAAAGGAGAAAATAAAATGAGTGATAAAAATTGATGCAACAAATTACTGAATGCTAACAGTTTGAAAATCAATGCAGGCTGGGATACATTTGATTACACGTAACTCCAGTACCGGGAACAAACTTTTGATGGTGGTTACTTTGGAAAAGTGACTCACCAGAAATTAATTCAGAATTAAAACAGGTGTAAAAAAAAAAAAAAAAAAAAAAAAAAACATATCGATTATACTGATCAACAAAACAAAAAAACTTGTCATAGTGCCTAAGATATTTAAACTGTTTTTATCTAATTTGAGGGTGTTGATTCCAGAAATGCTATCACTTTTTTCTATCAAGTCTAGTTTTTCTGCTATGGTGTATATCCCCCCCCCCTCTCTAGGAAGTCAATAGCTTCAATGAAAACAAGTAAATCGAAGAAACAATATTTTTATGTAAGTTTAAGGCACATATTCATGAAATCACACTAAAATATTCACAATTAAAGCTTGAAGTTGTAAAAAAAATGCTAAGCATAGACATCATCATTCATGAATTAAGGTTTTCTAGAATGGAGGGCTCTGGCAACATCACACAGTAGTCTGCAAGCATGGTGGCATCTTAATGACCTTTATTATGAACTTCCATGTCACTGATGTTTTGATGGAAGCACTTCCCTTGCTCGTTGCTCACATCATCTAGATTTTCTGGGAAACGGGCAAGATGGCTGGGCAAAAAATGTAATTTGATGCTCATATTTGCACCCACTTTCAACAAGCTTTTTTTTAATTATTTTTTCCAAGAAGAATTTTACTAAATTTGTAAATGCCACTCAGGCACTTAATTCTACAGGATTCATTAAATTTCGACTTTGGGGTCCATAAAAAATTCCAGCTTTTAATTTCTCTATGGTTAGGCCTGGAAATTTCATGCAAATATATTTTAAACAGTCGACATCTTTCTTAAGAGCCTTTACAAACTGTAAACCAAGCTTTATGTGAAGAGGGGGGAAACACAATTTTGGAATGCTCCACGAAAGCCAGAACATTGAAACAGCCAGGAATCAGTTCACTGTACACAGGCCAATCTTTTTTTTTTTTTTTATCCAGTGCTTTGATCTTGCCATGCTATCCTCACAAACACAAGAAGCAAGGAAACTTTATGCAGCCACCTTGTAGCTCGAGAAGAAACCCACCCTTTTTCAAATCTACACATGATCCATGGGTGCTGTCTGTATGAAATCTTTCCTAGAACAAATTTTATTTCATCATATTTTTCTTTGAGGGTCGTTGAATGGCCTAGAGGAACTGATCTATATGTTGCCATTGTGAAGAACACATTTTAAACTTTTTTTTAGAACTGTCTATAAAAAGGAGTCAATCTTGAAAATAATACTTTTTGACATCAAAATGTTGCAGCAGGCTGGCAACATCATTGTAATATCCTATGTCGTTTTCCAGAGTGAAATATGGCAAGAATTCAAAAGAAAGGCTTATTCACTACTCAGTGTCCACTTCTTACCAACTCCATACCTCATTTACTTTAAGGTTTGTGATGTCATTAATCAATTAACATACATCACAATAACAGCCTACAATTGTAATTATGAAGCTAGAATGTATATAGAAACACACCTAATGTACTATCGTCACACGCACCTATGCTTCACAGGCAGCTAAACTATTCTAATATATAACGACTCTGAAGACTAATACATAATCCACATGTATATTTAAAAAGGAAAAGTAAAAACTGAAAACAAAAAAAAAATGACGGGTATGAAAAAGTAAAAATATTAACAACAAACGAGGGTAGGAAAATGAAGGAGTTAAAGAAATTGAAAGACTGAATAAGTTCATAAAGAAATGGAACATGAAATGTCACATTGCATGACAAAGTAAACAAATACATTGTCCAGAAAAAGAAATGAGTAAAGCATACCGTTGATGTCAGGGATAGGAATGGATATAGAAGAAAGAGGCCTGCTGTGTTACCAGTGGTTGCAAAAAAGAAGTAAAGACCAAGCGAAATAGGAAATTAAGTAGAAAATAGCTTTTTAGGTAGGTTTAAAACAGGGAGGCATACCACCTAAT
Source organism: Euprymna scolopes (assembly GCF_053919585.1). NCBI lineage: Eukaryota > Metazoa > Mollusca > Cephalopoda > Sepiida > Sepiolidae > Euprymna > Euprymna scolopes. The sequence continues at coordinate 66,369,192 of NC_136509.1, forward strand.
TTTAAGGTAAAAAAGGTATAAAATAGCAAATATTTCAACAACTTGACCTGATAAGAAAAAAAATTAATGATTTTCAGAATTAGCAACCTCAAATTAATCTAAATCAACTTAGAAATCTTGGGCACTAAAAAATATATTCGCCAATGTTATTGAACTGTCACATTTATAAAAATGTAAAAGTCCAGCATAGTAAACACATGATAACTTGTACCTCCTCCCCTAAAAAACAAACAACGCATAATTAATATCAAATTCATTAGAATGAAATTTTCTACATTACCAAAGTATTAAAGCTTAAAACATTTTTAATTTCACGCTTTTTCATCTATAAAATCTGTTTTCTTGTCAATTGACATTTAATGGAGGCCAACAAATCTAAATAATATGTTGTTTTTGAATTGACATTTTATCACAAAAGATCTTAGGAAGAACTCAAGGCAAACTATCCAACATATGAAAAAACTCGTTATAAAATTAATGTTGAGACGTTCTATAACTGGCCACCTTATAACTGTAAAAAACAATCCACATTTTAAAACAACTTTCCTGCATGCAAAAGTTTTATTTTCGCACGTCATTTTGTTTGCAAACTCTTTTGATTTTGTAGCAAACTCACCCACATGCAACTCGATATTATGCAATAGCAAGTTAGAATATATGGAATGAGTAGATGAGTATGAGAACAAATTGTTAAAGTATTGACGAAGGAATATGTTTATGAAAGATCGTCACACCATGATAAAAAACTTTAAGCCTGCTTTGGATTTTAATCTACAGAAGTCGTGCAAAACTGTTCTATTTAGAGTATTCTTTTATGTTGATTTTTGTTGTTATATTTTTAGTGATAATTATATTCGGTATGGGTATCCCTCTGGGAGTTAGGAAGCAATAAAATAGCACATAATTTCGATTAGGGCTTTGTATTTTAGTCGTATGCACACTCAATCATAGACTCTATGATTTTAGGTTCGAACCTTGATATGACCAGCCACACTAATGAAACATAGATACATCAAAACGTGTCTGTCAATAACTATTTTATATATGGGCATCCTTTTAGATATGTTTGTTCTCATGTTAATTCAATCATGTCTTTATAAAGTTAGGTATGTGTACATGTTTATGTATTTGTATGTATGTAATGGATTCATTCCTAAACTAATCATGTGTGAATTTTGGAACATAGATGCTAGGTGTAAGAGGGCAGTATTTGAGCTATATGTAGCGTAATTTAATTTCATAGGAAAGAAGTACAAAAGGTAGAAGTTCTTTGTATAAATTCAGACATCTCCTATTTTTTTTCATTTTAAAAATAGATATTAGACGTCAATTAGTAAATAAATTTTAAAGCAACTTTCTTGCAAGTTTAACATTGTTGCAATGTTTGGTGACTATTAGTGTAAATGTTAAATAGTCTTTGTCATCTTTTTTGGTTAAATTTAGGGATTTCCACCTTCAATGAAATAACAATGTTTTCAGGCCAAACAGTTCTTTTCAGAGTTTTACTCTTTCAGAAAAAGTTAAGTCACACATTTTTCCTGGTAAAATGTAATCCATGAATTTGTTGTGTTTTGTAGATCGCAGTTTTCTAAGCAATAAGCGGACCTTTTAGAGTCTGCCCAATCAGCACAACAATATACAGGTCCTCATTTCTTCTATTATATAAAGGGAACCTGTCTGTGTGTTTGTGTGCTTGTGTGTATGTGTGTGTTTCTATGTCTCCTAAGAACTTTTTTCATATGCATCGTACAGGCACCAACATGGCATCATTAGAAAAACTGATGTCTCGGACAAATATGTAAAAATTGGAAATAATAGTAAATTATTTCGTATAGAAATTGCATTTTATATCAAGCGGGGGGGGGGGGGCACCTAAAATCCTCTCTTTCTAAACGATGTTAACAACTGTGCATGTGTCAAGCATTGTTCTCTGAATCTGTTTAAATAAAAGAATTTTCAACATGATTTTGCAATGAAGGCTGTAGCACAGTGGATTAGGAGGTTGTCTCAAAACAATTAGTTTTGAGGTTTGTGCATGCCTACCAATGGTCATTTTTTTTTTTTTGCATTTAAACAGGGTTGTTTTGTAATTTCAGTGGCTAATTATATAAAAACAAAAAGCAATTTCCTTATTTTGATTTTTTTTTATCAGTGGTTTAAATCAACTGAGGGTTAAATTTTTATTTAAAAGAAACAAAAATTCCAATCTAATTGCGATTTTTTAATTAAAGAAAAAAAAACCCTTTTTCATTTTCATTTTTTAACAGTTTAAAACTTCTTTAATTCAAACGACAATTTCAGATACTAAAATCAACATAAAAATAACATTAATAACAAAATAAAGCTGATAAATTGCAGAGTTCAATGACATTTAATGAAACAAAGTTTATAACATTAACCGAGCATTAACCTTCTTTTGTTTGAAATAACCATAATTTTCTATTTCGTAGCATCTACAGGAACATGACCACATCGGTAAAAGGGTTCCGTTATTAACTTCAGTTATGCAAGTTCACACCTGGTTTGGGTCATTATTTTATTTTATTTTATTTTTTTGCTTACAAAATTTTGCTTTCGGTTTCGATTCTGGCTAATGGCACTTGATTCCCACCCCCTATGCTCTTACAATTTTTTTTTTACGACTGGCAATTAGCTCCTGTTGTCACATTTTTTGCCCCCCCCCCCGGTCACAATTTGTCATATTTAAGCAGCTTTTACGACTGGGCAACACTCCCCACTCTCTGTCACAATTTTTCTTTTTTTCTTTTTACAACCAGGCAACGATGGGTGCCCCAACCTAGCTAGTCTTAAATATGAGGCAAAAGTCTTGTCTTCATCCAGAGTGGAAATTATCAATAGCATTCCGGACTGCGTTTTGTGAGAATGCTATGTTACTTTCTGTAACTTAGTATTTATTTTTTAAAGTTTGTAGTCATAAGTCTGTTTTCTCTTGTTGTTTCAGTAGCAATTTTTGAAATTTTTCTTCAATTTTTTGTTGCTGTTACAATTGGCATTTCCACAGTTGTGCTATAGCTGATTCTAAGTCTTCCATGGTTTCTTATTTTTCTCTTTTAAGAAGATGGACGGAAAAAATTAATACGACCTTGAATGTGTAAAATATAATTTATGATTTTCCATATAGCCTTTTTTTTTTTTGATTAATGATGTACACAAAGTAGAGCTTCAGGTCAAACAAAAAAATACATCTGTTGGATACTTTTTTTCCATGGCAGAAAAAAGTTAAAAATAAATTCTTTTTGTTACAACATTTAAATTTTCTCTTTAAGAGAAAACACACACACAAAAAAAAACGAAAACTGAGAAATGACTTCTTAGTTCAACCAAACAAAAAAAGAATAATAATTAACCCAGGGATTTTCCATTTTTAACGTTTGACCCGTTGAACAATCTTATTATCATTGTTTCTTTTTTTTCTTTTTTTTTTTTTTCGGGGGTTCCTTGAAAAAATCCTTCAGAATCTTGTAGAGTCCAGTGTGTTTTTTTTTGTTTTTTTTTTTTCGTTATTTTTAGATTAAAGGTTGCTAGAAAAAAAACAAACAATAAAGAAAATTTATTTCTTTTTTGTGGCCAAAGTTTTGCTAAAATTGAATTTTGGTCTTAAAAGTTTATTATTTTCCTGAAGTGAAAATGACATTTATGAAATTAGATATCATTTTGCTTTTTCCTCCTCCCTCTCTGTTAAATCAGAGGCAGAAGGACAAAGAGAACATAATTTATGCACAAAATGCATGCAATTGTTATTCTATTCTATCTAGTAACTCTATATATACACACACATGCACACATATATACAGCAGAGAATGTGTAGGCACAAAAAATTGTTATCTTTTTTTAAAACAGTCAATATCTCTTGCAGTCATGCTATAATGTAATCTTTTATTTTGAATTTTCTAACAGTAAAAAGATTTAAAATACCAAAGAAAAGATTTTCAACTCCAAAACAGAAATCAGAGGCAAAAAGAGAAAAGGGAAATAATGCATGTAATACAGTAGAACCCCAGGATACAGTAGCTCTAGGATATGTTTTTTTTTTTCAGATTCTGATATGGAATACAACGTTTTTTTGGCCTTCAGTTACAGCATTTGCCTTGCTTTACGGTATTATTTATAATATATTTATATTTGATTATATACATGTGTATTATATACTGTACTGTATTTTGTCACTAATTTTTAATGCCATATTCCGTAGTCCTACTGTAGTTATTTGGTTTTATTCACTAATTCTTACCTATGAATATACCACACTTGCTGTCCTAACAATGTTTTTGTTTTATTTCTGCACTTACATATTTTTTAAATTGTGAAAAATAAAAACAAGTAATTAAAATGAAAATAAAAAATATTAAAATAAATAAAGGATTTTTAAAAGAAGGAAATCTATTTTGGGATACAAAATCTTAGTATATCATTAATTTTTAATTTAACTTGTAATCGACACAGACAAATCTTTTGCTATCTTAATAGTTACATGTCATTTGAAATATTATTTTAAATACTGAAAAGAAATAAATTAGCAAATCGTATAGTTTTATTAATTATAACAAAATCTTCGTTTACACAAAATATGTGAACGACTACATACTCAGCGATTCTATTTTAGCAGCCATTTGCAATTTTCATATTTGTAACAAACAAAGTGATTTAGTCAAATAATCAGTTCTGCTGTTTATATTTGGTTAATAATGAATAATTAAACTATATAAAATTAAATTTGTAAAATTCCAATTATAAAAGGTTTTATTTTATTATTTGTTCATTATTAAACAAAATTGTTGAAAACATTATTTTTAAAAATGTTGAGCAAATTTTGGTAAAATTTTCAGATTTCAATTTGGGGGATGATGCTGAAGAAAAGTTTCTTTCTTTTGTTTCTTCCTCTTTTCGCACTTTTGATCTTGCAGATAATCATGGCTGAACCAATCATTCATCTTCTAAAATCGTGTTGCTGATTGAATTGAGTTTAAAATGTTGTGAGAGAATGTTGGCAATCTTTTATTACAACTAATGGAGCTGATATCAATCATTGGAGGACTACTACTATAGATGCATGACAACACCGGCTTGTAAGTGATTAAAATATTAATTATTAAACTGATTAAAAAAGTAAATCCTGGTATAGGATCAATTTAATGACAATCCCATGTCTATATAACACTCCTACATATCTCACATTTAAACCTTGATCACTATGAAAGGTTATACATCGTCTTTGCCATTCCAAAATAACTTAATATACAACACTAATATACAAACTTACAATCAAAACTTCATAGTCTAAGACTGAAAGCTGACGGAGTTTCGTGCGATGATTTCCCATCAAACACTGACCATGGTTTGTTGCACACTGATTACGACCAATTATTTGGACAGCAATTCTGGAAACAAAAATAAAATGGAAGATTAGAAATAAACATTTTCCTTAGGAAAACATTTAAAAAAAAAACGCATATATGAATCACACCAAAACTAAGTTTTATTTAAAATCAGATTAAATGTTGGATCCTCGATTCATCTGAGGTATATATATTTCATTACACATTGTTGCTTGTAACTCACATGTTGTTATCTAGATTAATTCACATAGACACATGATACTTCTTTTAAATAGAAGATGTATTAGCTTGAGAACAGAGTGACAACAAAGTTACAGAGATTAGAGAGAGATATACATTAGAAAGGTACTCACTATATGAGAGAGAGAGAGAGAGAGAGAGAGAGAGAGAGAGAGAGACAGACAGACAGACAGACAGACAGACAGAAACGAGTTTGGCTCTGTGCTAGGCTCACCTTGTTTGCTTGCCTTTGCCTAGTTGGAGTTTTGTGGATGAGCAGTTTTGTTTTTGTGACTGCTTGATGTGAGAAGTTGAGGGAACCAAGACAGAATTCCCTTTTTCTGGAAAATGATGTCAAACCTTTCCAGGTTTCATTCCAGGCCATCTTTTAACCTCTGATCCATCAATCATTCAACCCTGCTCTATCTATAACATTTTCATGAACAAACAAACTTTGTTAATGGAAATTCCATTTGATATAAAACACAATAGAAAAAACTAGATTTCTTTTTTTACAGTTGTGATAGAAAGGCAAGTTCTTGCTGCAAATATCTTATAAAGAGAACCAGTCAAGCATCTTCCCTGGAATAACAATAGAGTAAAGAAAGACAAGCAATGTCTTTTCTGTGAGAATGGGTCTGTAGAAAATAGAAGAGATTTTGAAGTAGATTATGTAATCTGTCAAGACAAGAATGGGTAATCCGAGTGGCACCTCCACAGATATGGTAGCAGTACTCAATTTTAGGATGAGTCTTATATAAAAAAAGAATTGCTTCAGCAATCTAGTACTTTTTGGGGCGATGAATACTCCTTAACAATTTTTGACTTAGCTATCATTACGTTTGAATTTGTGATAGAAAAAAGATAGGAGAGATTTGAGATACTCATTTGGCCGATTGTTGATGCCAGTCCTGACTTTGATTTTGACAATAAATCTGGCAGAAACTAGGTCATTTCCTGTAGAGTTGAATGTAATAATCAAAGAGGAAAGCGCCTCCGTGTGTGTATGTCATGCGGTCATACAACTTACCTTCGAATGGGATCTGAGAGAAAGAGAAATTAAAGATGGCAGCCATGGACTTATAAGGTGTAGTCTCGTGGAATCTCACGAGATCTCATGTTTCACTGCACACATATGCAAATGGAATAAGGTCAGTTTTCTGATAAAATGTCTGTTGGCAGAGGCAGTGGGGAGAAACGTGCTGGAAGTTGAGAGAGAAAGTTGTCAGTGACGAATTCTAGCTGGACTTTTGCTTATTGTATTTGGTTTGTTTTGCTGTTTACCAGCCCATTTAACGTCATTACCGTTGCTTTTTATCTAGTAAGCTAAGGTATTTGTTCTGAGTAGTTCTAGAAGGTTTACGCTTCCAGGCCTTGCCTCTTATTTTGAAAGATCATTGCTCACTGCCTCAGGCGTCCCATCCCAACCAGAAAATACTGATGAGACTGCCCAGGCAAGTTTTCAAAGATAAGAGCACTCCTCCTTTAGGGTGCTGGCTTGAGTTTCTCCACCTTCTAACTTTGTGTAAAAAATTACAGACAACTAACCTTGTAGTTTAAAACAATATTTCGCAGACAAGTGATTCGTTAGAAAAAACTAATGCAGTGTACCAATTCAAATGCCCATTGGGAGAGTGCATTTCCAACATTGCTACCTACGTAGGTTACACTATAAACACACAGTCGCGAAGATTAACTCTCCGCCTCTCTGATGCTAGTTCGATATTGCAACATTTGGGAACACATGACAGCCATCATTCGGAGTTCCGAGGAATCATGGTAGAAAGCACTAAGGTTTTGCAAGGCAAAGAAAACGTTAATAGACTAAAAATACTCGAAGCTTTGTATATTAAAACAAAAAAAACACAGATCAATAATATCAATTACAAATATAGTAAAAATATTTTAACATGCTTAGGATAGCAGATTTTAAATGTTAAATATGTGCATATGTATATACAATAAAAAAAAAAGTCCGCCCACCTAATTCATAATAATCCACCACGTGACTATAAAAATATGCATATATATATATATATATATATATATATATATATATATATATATATATATATATATAATTAGGAAAAAGGAAAGAAAAGAAAATAGTAATTTCTACAACATGCCTGAGGATGATAGAGGTATCTCTGTCGAAAGTGCTCGCTATGGATCCAACTTATACAATTTTGAAAAAAAAAACACAAAGAAAACGATTCCGAGATTGGAGAAGATGAAAAGGAAGATAATAAAACAGAAGAATTCCGTGCTCTGCAATAACATTTGTTTGAATGAGAAGATGTTGCCTAAATATACACTATATATATATATATATATATATATATATATATATATATATATATATATATTACAATAGAAAAATGCGAGCATAGAAAGTAGTGTTGTTAAGTTACATGTCAAAGTGATATGGTTAAGCTAAAACGAAAAGTGATTGACTAGTTGTTAAAACTGAAAAAGAAAAGAAGATATTCTAGTAAAAAATATAATAATTTTATACCTTAAAATATTGCAGCATCAGAATTATTTTTTTAAAATAAATTTATTACATTATATAATCAATTCTTAATGCTGCAATATTTTAAGTTATAAATTTATTATATTTTCTACTAGAATATCTTGTCCTTTTCTTTTCCAATTTTAACAACTAGCCCTTTATTTTTCCATGTTTAAGCTTAACCATATTACTTTTCATGCTTACATTTTTCTATCGTAATATATATATATATATATATATATATATATATATATATATATATATATATATATACTAGCGGAGGTGCGGTTACAAATTGTTTAAAAAATTCACAACTATTTAAGTAACAGAAAACAATACTTATTACTCATATTTTTCATTGTGTTAATTACACAATAAATATTAAATGCACTTAGGATTTTAAAAAAATCAACAAATAAAAACAATACAGATACATGCATCCATACTTTCAGCATTATCATATTAAATGATTCCAGATTTTGGTATGCTCATGTAGGTTTATAGTTTATTTATTTGTTGGCGTTAAATAAATACTGATGAAATTAAAGTTTACAACCTTTCTTCGTTACAGAAAGCAATAATAAAACAGGGAAAATTTTGTGTTTATTTCCTTGTTTTTTTATTTTACTTTATTTATTGCAAATAATAAAATAAATTGTATGTTGGCTTAACTTTTTGTAATTTGAACTATTGCTTTATTATTTATTTATTATAGTGCATTTTGCTTTATTATTCATTTATTATAGTGCATTTTGCTTTATTATAGTGCATTTTACGTTATTATTCATTTATTATAGTGTATTTTGCTTTATTATTCATTTATTATAGTGTATTTTGCTTTATTATTTATTCATTATAGTTCATTTTGCTTTATTATTTTTTATTATTGTGAATTTTGCTTTAATGTTTATTTATTATAGTGCATTTTGCTTAATTATTAATTTATAATAGTGCATTTGCTTTATCATTTATTTATTATAGTGCATTTTACTTTATTATTTATTCATTATAGTTCATTTTGCTTTATTATTTATTCATTATAGTTCATTTTGCTTTATTATTTATTCATTATAGTTCATTTTGCTTTATTATTTATTCATTATAATTCATTTTGCTTTATTATTTATTTATTATAGTTCATTTTGCTTTATTATTTATTCATTATAGTTCATTTTGCTTTATTATTTATTCATTATAGTTCATTTTGCTTTATTATTTATTCATTATAGTGCATTTTGCTTTATTATTTATTCATTATAGTTCATTTTGCTTTATTATTTATTTATTATAGTTCATTTTGCTTTATTATTTATTTATTATAGTGCATTTTGCTTTATTATTTATTTATTATAGTTCATTTTGCTTTATTATTTATTTATTATAGTTCATTTTGCTTTATTATTTATTTATTATAGTGCATTTTGCTTTATTATTTATTTATTATAGTTCATTTTGCTTTATTATTTATTTATTATAGTTCATTTTGCTTTATTATTTATTCATTATAGTTCATTTTGCTTTATTATTTATTCATTATAGTTCATTTTGCTTTATTATTTATTCATTATAGTGCATTTTGCTTTATTATTTATTCATTATAGTTCATTTTGCTTTATTATTTATTTATTATAGTTCATTTTGCTTTATTATTTATTTATTATAGTGCATTTTGCTTTATTATTTATTTATTATAGTTCATTTTGCTTTATTTTATTTATTATAGTTCATTTTGCTTTATTATTTATTTATTATAGTGCATTTTGCTTTATTATTTATTTATTATAGTTCATTTTGCTTTATTATTTATTTATTATAGTTCATTTTGCTTTATTATTTATTCATTATAGTGCATTTTGCTTTATTATTTATTCATTATAGTTCATTTTGCTTTATTATTTATTCATTATAGTTCATTTTGCTTTATTATTTATTTATTATAGTTCATTTTGCTTTATTATTTATTTATTATTGTTCATTTTGCTTTATTATTTATTTATTATAGTTCATTTTGCTTTATTATTTATTTATTATAGTTCATTTTGCTTTATTATTTATTCATTATAGTTCATTTTGATTTATTATTTATTCATTATAGTTCATTTTGCTTTATTATTTATTTATTATAGTTCATTTTGCTTTATTATTTATTTATTATAGTTCATTTTGCTTTATTTTATTTATTATAGTTCATTTTGCTTTATTATTTATTTATTATAGTGCATTTTGCTTTATTATTTATTTATTATAGTTCATTTTGCTTTATTATTTATTTATTATAGTTCATTTTGCTTTATTATTTATTCATTATAGTTCATTTTGCTTTATTATTTATTCATTATAGTTCATTTTGCTTTATTATTTATTCATTATAGTTCATTTTGCTTTATTATTTATTTATTATAGTTCATTTTGCTTTATTATTTATTTATTATAGTGCATTTTGCTTTATTATTTATTTATTATAGTTCATTTTGCTTTATTATTTATTTATTATAGTTCATTTTGCTTTATTATTTATTTATTATAGTGCATTTTGCTTTATTATTTATTTATTATAGTTCATTTTGCTTTATTATTTATTTATTATAGTTCATTTTGCTTTATTATTTATTCATTATAGTTCATTTTGCTTTATTATTTACTTATTATAGTGCATTTTGCTTTATTATTTATTTATTATTGTTCATTTAGCTTTATTATTTATTTATTATAGTGCATTTTGCTTTATTATTTATTTATTATAGTTCATTTTGCTTTATTATTTATTTATTATAGTTCATTTTGCTTTATTATTTATTTATTATAGTTCATTTTGCTTTATTATTTATTTATTATAGTTCATTTTGCTTTATTATTTATTTATTATAGTACATTTTGCTTTATTATTTATTTATTATAGTTCATTTTGCTTTATTATTTATTCATTATAGTTCATTTTGCTTTATTATTTATTTATTATAGTTCATTTTGCTTTATTATTTATTTATTATAGTGCTTTTTGCTTTATTATTTATTCATTATAGTGCATTTTGCTTTATTATTTATTCATTATAGTTCATTTTGCTTTATTATTTATTTATTATAGTTCATTTTGCTTTATTATTTATTTATTATAGTTCATTTTGCTTTATTATTTATTTATTATAGTTCATTTTGCTTTATTATTTATTTATTATAGTTCATTTTGCTTTATTATTTATTCATTATAGTTCATTTTGCTTTATTATTTATTCATTATAGTTCATTTTGCTTTATTATTTATTTATTATAGTTCATTTTGCATTATTATTTATTTATTATAGTTCATTTTGCTTTATTATTTATTTATTATAGTTCATTTTGCTTTATTATTTATTTATTATAGTTCATTTTGCTTTATTATTTATTTATTATAGTTCATTTTGCTTTATTATTTATTCATTATAGTTCATTTTGCTTTATTATTTATTTATTATAGTTCACTTTTCTATATTATTTATTCATTATAGTGCATTTTGCTTTATTATTTATTTAGTATAGTTCATTTTGCTTTATTATTTATTCATTATAGTGCATTTTGCTTTATTATTTATTCATTATAGTGCATTTTGCTTCATTATTTATTTATAATAGTGCATTTTGCTTTATTATTTATTCATTATAGTTCATTTTGCTTTATTATTTATTTATTATAGTTCACTTTTCTATATTATTTATTCATTATAGTGCATTTTGCTTTATTATTTATTCATTATAGTGCATTTTGCTTTATTATTTATTTATTATAGAGCATTTTGCTTTATTATTTATTTATTATAGTACATTTTTCTTTATTATTAATTTATTATAGAGCTTTTTCTTTATTATTCATTTATTATAGTGCATTTTGCTTTATTATTTATTTATTATAGTGCTTTTTGCTTTATTATTCATTTATTATAGTGCTTTTTGCTTTATTATTCATTTATTATAGTGCATTTTGTCTTATTTTTACTTGTTCATTTTATTATTTCATGTTTATTACTATATTCTGTCTTACCCATTATTCTTGTATCATATTTCAGTTTTTGATAACAATATCTTCTTTCTCAAAAAAAGAAAAAAAACATCATAGATATTATGTTTTAAATTATGCACGAAGTTGGCCTCTTTATTGTGATAGTGTCCAAATAAAATACAAACTTGCATCCACACCCATTGTACTACATTTAGGTCTGTGTATAATATATATATATATATATATATATATATATATAACAGACAAATATGTGTATTATGCACACACTCTTCTCTTTTCCTTTTTAGTGATCGTCATTATTTTTAAATAATTCCCATAATTTTTTTTAATTAATATGTACTTTTACGTATTTACTTTTTTTTCATTGTTTATCCTCCTATTCACGTATACTTGCATCCTTATTTATTTATTTTTTATTATTAATGCTTTGTTTATTTTTAATCTAAATGTTCTTAAGTCAGTTTTCATTTATATTTTTATATTTTGTGTAATGCTGTTTTTTCCTCTTCTGATGAAAAGCATTTAACTTTGAAATGCCACGGCCTAAAGAGTCTTTTTCTTCCTTTTACTTGTAGAGCTTTTACTATCTTTGTAAAAGTTAAATTCGTTATTAGGTTCTTTTAATTTAATATTAAACACACTGTGTGTGTGTGTATATATATATATATATATATATATATATACAATCGGAAAATATATTGATAATAGAAAATATATACTGTTGTATATAGATTTATTAATCAACTGGAAACAAAGGAATATAATATAGTGTGTAGGGGTTATGAAAGCATACATAACCCCTACACACAGTATATTGTCCTTGCGTCGGCATCTGACCACTGAACTGAGCGTCTCCTGTTGTCGTAAAAAAGCTACTTTTCATCTCAAGTCACAACCTGGTCGTGAAACGGGTCATTCTTGTGTAAAAGAGGGGAAGATGACACTTCATAATGGCATTTTTGGGGGTTATCGTTAAATTTGTGAGGCACCCATTTATCAAGGTTTTTTGTCTTTCCAATCTTCTTCAAGTGGTTGGAAATTGTCGTATACGTTACGTCTAATTCAGGTACAAGTTTTTGGACAGTTGTGGATGGATTGGCTTCAACTAAGGCTCTTAATTGATCGTTGTCAACATCCGATGGTCAACCACTACACTCATTATCTTCAAGACTTTCGTTGTCGCCACATAATTTCTTAAACCACTATTGTGCTGTGCGCTCAGTACTGATTCCTGGACCAAATGCTTCATTGATATTGCAAGCTGTTTCAGCAGCTTTTTGGCCTAGCTTGAATTAAAATAAGAAAATTGTGTGAATTTGCTTTTTTTCATCTTGTATTCGACGTTCTGAAAAGAAGACATAATTGTTTCAAAATGATTGTAATTTAAACGATTAGATAGAGAAAATTTGAAAATACATCATTTTTAATCAACCTAATATATTACGCAAATATGTACATATATTATATTACACAACTGTAATATATACATAAATTATATCACACACACACACACACACACACACACACACACACACATATATATATATGAGGGTCGTTTCAAAAATAAAGCCTCCTATTTTTTAACTAAAAAACTAAAATGTTGCTACGAAGGCGGGAGTAGTACCATTAAAACGAGCGACCTTTTGTGCTCCAGAATTTATTTTTCTACATAGTCACCACCATTCTCAATGCACTTTTGTGAGCCCGTTTTGATGCTTTAATTGTAAACGTCTGCAGCATGTTTTGTCATTCATATCTCTATTGTCACTCTAGAATTGACGAACTTATCTCCTTACTGTACTCACATCAAACGTTCAACATGAATATTGACCAGTTCAATTTTTTCTGCATGGAGGAAGTAAATAACGCATCTCCATGACAAGGTTTGCTTCTTTTTTTTTTAGAATCTCACACTGCCAATCTCTGCAACAGAAAGATGAAACTTTCAGGTTATGAATGCATAAGTTCAGTCATCATAACAATGTAATTTGCAACTCCCTCTGATCCATTCGGGTGCAATAAAAAAATAGGAGGCATTATTTTTGGAACGTTACTTCATATATGTATATATACAAATTTTTGTATAATGATAATAATAATAGACTAATAATAGACAGAAACTAATACACATGATATGCGGGCATACAGAAACTCCTACAGAGGTAAAACATAAAGAAACACATAATGATGATGATGATGATGACTAAAAAAAAGAAGTGTATTAAAGTTTCTTTTTCTTGTTCATTTCAAGTGTGCAAGGAGTAAAATGATATTTTTTTCTTTAGAATTAAGTCTAAGAAGATATGTGTTATTTTATTTTCTAAACTTTTTATACAAAATCCAACCCAGCCTTTTTTCATTCTTAAAATCAGGAGAGACCGAAAGATGATAACCTTATTGTTTAAATGTTTGTTTTATTTTTTCTTTTGTTTTGTTTGATATCCAATGAAACTAACGACCAGGTCAGGAACAAATGTTTACATTGTTTTTCTAACATTTAAGTTACTGAACAGGTCAGACTACTTATTCAGAAATGAGGGTACTAGCCACCAGACAAGGTAGAAACTTCACGTCACTTGAATTGAGTGACAGTTTTTCTTTGTTTGTTTTTTTTTTTGTTTTTTTTTGTTATTTTTATTGTGGACTTTTCCAGACTTTCAACACACAAAATACAGCAACATCTGAGCCAGGCAACAAATAAATTAAAAAAATACAGAGCAAAAAGAACACTAAAAATTAGCATGTGTTTTTGATTTTGGTTAAAATAGGCAGTTCTTTCATACAACAACGGCGCTTTAGACAATTAATGTTTTTCTTTATATATTAACCATAATGGGAGGTGACGGACCAACGATTTGAGTGTTCCAAGTTCGAATCCAGTTCGTTCCACAAAATCAATTTCACTTAGGATGTTAGCAACCTTCATGTAGTCTCTCCCATAAGTACCTGATGTCTTTCTAGAAAGAATTCTAATTAGAAAAGTATTAGGCCAACAATAGAATTTTATGATGATTAATCATAGTTGTTGACTTTTGCATTTAAATTTTGATTCAAGTCAGAAATTAATTTTTATCCAGCACGTTCTTTTGTTTTTCAGTTTAATTTTCAGGTTTCATACTTTAGAGTTGTAAGCCATTTTAATTTTAGGAGAGAAAGAAAAACAAACCCAGAGAAGCTTTAAATTGCAAAAACTTGCAGAAATAACCAAAATTGACCGGTAGGTAGTCAATCTGAAGAAGTTTTGAAGAGCAAAGTTTCTTCTTGTGTGAAAATGAAAAGCTGTGCGAGAATTCTTAAGAGATTCAGTATATTTATGAAGTGATTTTAATTTCTTGTTAGTCAGTTCCTTTCACCCCCGTCTATAAATAGAACCTTCGTAATTTTTTGTAATCAATTATTAGACCAAAAATATTGCAACACATACCTTATTTTCAATGTGTTCACATCTTCAAAGAATATAATCTTTTCGTTTCAGACATAGCTTTGTGTAATTGTGGCATTGTACAGGTTGGCTTATGGCAAGTCAGACCCGATGTTGTTAGAGAAACAATGGGCTATAACTTTTTTTTCTTAATTTTGCTTATTTCTTTAAAATGAGTGTAGTTGGTTCAAATTCCGATAACAAACAAAAGAGAGGTATAATTGCTTTGTCTGTAAAAAATGGCATTTTCAGTGGATGTTGTGGGGAAGGCCGACTGGCATCCAAGATTAACATGTGAAACCAACTTTAGAGTCGATGTTATGGTGAGAACGAACTGCCTGAGAAATTATCGATATGCAGCATGGTGGAACGGGGAAGCAATCATGTCATACAACATGGTGACATGAAGAAAATTGATCGCTTAAGCAATTTGCCCCCCTATCGTCCTGGGGATAAAAAAACTGCGCAGAGCAATTTTAAACAGAATTTTTCACTGTGTTTATGGGGATTTGTGAAAGTCATTCCCCTGCTCAGCCGCACTGTCTTGAACTGACAACCTAGTAACACTGAAAACCCCTCTTCCTCTCATTCAACAGAACTAACCTGATGACTGCTAGTGCTCAAAGTAACTCATGAACAGGAGACTAGAAAAAAGAAAGCAAGAACAATCTAAATGTGCGTGAACAAATTCAATGTTGCTCGATAGATTTTATTTTTTTTAATTCAATTTTCACCCCAAACAAGACACAGTGCCACTTTGAAGTAGGGGGCCACTATCGGGGACATAAGTTGCAGGGGTATTATGAAGGGAGATGAGTAGCAATATGTCTGTTCACATTACACTTGAACTTCTGCATGTTAGTACAATTAGTAAAGCAGAATCCCGGAAGGGAGTTCCAAAACCTAGCAGTTCTGGGGAAGAAACTATTGTAGTAGACTGCTTTCTTACATCTAGGGATCTCTACTGTGAAGGGGTGGGATTTAGCTGCTTGTCGGGTTTGTCTGGGGTATTCACGTCGACGGGGTACAAGTGCTTGTAGTTCGTCAGAGAATTTACCAATAAAGTACTTATAGAACAGGCAGAGGGATGCAAAATTTTGTCAATGGGACAGAGGCTGAAGCTTAGATGACAGTTCAGGACCTATCAGATTGGCGACTCTCTTTTGAACCCTGTCAAGGAGTGAGAGACAAGTAGCAGATGCATCATCCCAAATGTGACAACAGTACTCCATACATGGGCGAATGGTGGCCTTATAGAGGTACAGGATACTTTCAGGCGTAAGTAGTTTTCTAGCATGCTAGAGAGAGCCCACCTTCTTCGCAGCAGCCTTGGCAATGCTCTCAATGTATCTATTGCAGTTCATGTTCTCTGTAAACGTTAGGCCGAGGAGTTTAAAGGAAGTACTTTCAGGTAATGTGTTCTTGGTCATTGCTATTGGTAGTAGTGAAGGTTTCTTGCGATTATTGAAGGAAACAAGCTTAGTCTTTGCAGCATTGAATGTAACCATTTATATTTGTCCCCATTCCACTACAGATTGGAGGTTATCCTCTAGTGTTTCTGCCATTTCCTTAGATATTTGTTCATTTGTTTTCCCCTCATGCCTGTTATAGAGAGTAGTGTCATCAGCAAATATGCCCATCTTAGAAACAATTTTATTAGGAAGGTCATTTATGAATATCAAGAATAATAAAGGTCTAAGATTAGACCCCTGAGGTACTCCTGCATTTATATCATATTGTTTAGATGTACGACTGTCAAGAACAACCTGGATTTTTCTCTTACTTAAGAAGGATCTAATTACTTTATGTATTCTTTCAGTGATACCATATGATCTGATTTTCCTTAGAAGACCATCATACCATACCCTGTCAACAGCCTTAGATATATCGAGGGCTACCGCTCTGGCCTCCCCTGTTTTGTTTAGTGAATGGTATATATGTTCAGAGACTACAGTTAGGATATCTGCTGTGGAACAGGCTTGCCTAAATCCATACTGATTGTCGGTCAGAAGTTTAGTAGCTGTAAGGTGATTGACTAAAGCTTAATTAAAATATTTTGGCAAAAAGTGGGAGGAGGCTAATGGGGCGATAATTTAATGGGTTAGTTCTTTTGCCAGAATTCTTGAAGACTGGTACCACAGAAGCGGTTTTCCAGCAGTCAGGAAAGCAAGATTCGTTAAGGCATTTATTGTAAAGTTTGGAGAGAACTGGAGCAACCTCAGCAGAGTATTTTTTTAATAGCACAGCCGGGATGAGATCTGGTCCACATGCTTTTTGAAGTGTCTAGGTTTTTTATGATACCATGTACCTGGGAGGGGGTGATTTTCAAGTCATCTAGTGTGGTGTCTGTCCGCAAAGAAAGTCAGGGAGGGAATGTTGATTTCTCTGCTTGATATTTTTTGTGTTTTATTTTTCTTGTACAAAGTTTCATTTATCATTTTGTTTGCTGACTATATGCTTATAGATTGAACTCAGGCATCATTGTTTTTCTTTTGCTGAATTGGAATGTGATTGACATTAATTTTCAGTGGAAGCCTTCTTTCATCAGAGCACAGTGTGTGGAGATTTGAAAAGAAAGATGTCTTCTGATGGTTGACTGAGGTGTGATCAACTCAAATTCAACTGGAGATGAATTCTAAACCAAATAGTTTTTTTCCTGTTTGTGATTTATGTGAGACTTGAAAGGAAGATTTTTCGGATTTTTTTGTGAACTATTTGAGTCCTGGGGATTCCACAATCCCATCAGTCATAAGAACTCTATAACTTGCATCTGACGTCTGACATGGCCTATCAGCAGGGTCGTGATGAAGAGGAGTTTTATAATTATATTTTATTATCTCTGCCAAGGAGGCTATGATTATGTTGGAGTATGTATGTTTGTTTGTGTACAGCTTATGTCCAAATCGTTTGCAATTTGATCAAAATATTGCTCATGATCCAACTATTTGACATCTAGGTCAAAAAGCTCAAGATCATGGGAAAAGTGAGAGTCATACTTTTGGTGATAATTTCGTTTGCATATATTTTAGAAGCTTGCTACTTGGCCCATATTGGGACCAATGAAGTTTGGCACCTTTGATCTTTTACCTGAAAAGTTTGATCATGGTCGAAAATTTTATGGAATTTCAACTTCCGATTTTTCCAAATTTGATGAATGGATCTGATATTCTTTGAAAACAGTAAGCACCATGCAAAATTTCAGTCGTATCAGATAGTTTTTGGGTTACTAACGTTTCAATGGCATAACTTTGGAAATACTTCATACAATGTGGAGAAGTAAAGCTCAAATTTGCCTTTGACCCATCTTTATGTTGGTGGAAGTATGCAGTCTCACAACTAATATTCTTATTAAAATGTGTTAAATCAAAGTGAATTACACAGGAAGAGGAGAGAGGTGTCTAAAGGTGACCTGTGAAAAATTCCAAGAAGTTTTAGATTTTCTGACATATAACTTATAAATTTCAGATTTTGGTGATTTATTTTTTTGGTTAAAAAACAAATCACTTTCACTGCTCGTCCGTGCATATTTTCAGACCTAATAAGAATCCATTGTTTGGTATTGTATGTTAGGAACTTTCTATATTCTAGTACAGCATTCAACATGGGTGAATTGAGACGGCTTCTTCCAAAGGTGGGAGTTTCTAAGGAATATTAAGTTCATAAGCAATACCCAGTCGCTTGTATATCCTGGTCAGAGAAGATGACAAAGTAAGCTTTTGCAGCATTTTTACAGGGAGGTATCATCATCCTCACACATACAGTGCCTTGTATTCCCGAATGATCACCCAACATGTACTCACCTGGTCCAATGTTGCTTAACTTTGATGTGTCAATATTATGCCACATATCTACATATGGTTGCATCAGAAATAATATCTAATTTTAAACTGTGATTTCTCCCGTGATAAAAACTTGTGATCCATTTCAAAGTGTCTATTTCTGTATTTCTATACACTAGCCATTTTATAGCCGGTGTATAACTAAATCTACAGTTTTTGCTTGATGACTTCATAACCTTAACTGTACCCAAGGGAGCAATTAAATACAACATTTCATGACAGCAAAGAAGTGAAAATAAAATAAACTAGTTTCCATGTTCCAGCATTGTCTGGGAAAACTTGAAGCAGAAAACGAAGATGAAAAGAGAAGGAATCTTATTAGGAGGAGAGAGAGAGCAAAAATTTCTAAATGATGTACTTGTTGATATGATGAATATGTAGATACTAATTTTCCCACCCTAAAGGAGGATATAATGACTGGGAGGATTGTATCATGATGAACAAACATATGCTACACTATTATCCCAAGTAAGAGGTAATGCCTAGGTGAATAGTCTTATGACAACAGAATAGATACTACACTGCCTCTCTCCAATAAATAAATAAATAAATAAATAAATAAATAAAGAGTTATCCCTACCTGGTGTGATGAAGGATAAAGTGAGATGAGGTGAGAAAGTTGGGAGGATCCAATTATTAGATGCCGATGCTGATGGTTGTTGTTGAGCATAATTCTATAATGATTTTGTTGGCATTTCTTTTGGCATCGTAATACCCCTCTATTAGAAGGATATCATGTACTTATAGGAGGGACCATGTGAAGGTTGCCAATGTCTCTAAATGAAGGTGTTTCTTTGGAAACGAACTGGATGTAAACTTGGTACAACCAGGTTGTCATTGCGTGCCACTAACCCTAACCGACACCTTCCTGCTGCTGCTGATCAATTGAGTATATTCCTTTAATTTTACTTTTGTTCATATTTATTTATTTTGTTCTGGTTAATAAAGCAAAAGACAAAATTGTTATTAATTCTATTTTAATAAATATTTTTACATTGGAAAGATTTCTTTTTAACAATAATAAATTACGTACAAAAATAATTTTTATTAATTCTATTTTAATAAATATTTTTACATTGGAAAGATTTCTTTTTAACAATAATAAATTACGTACAAAAATAATTTTTATTAATTCTATTTTAATAAATATTTTTACATTGGAAAGATTTCTTTTTAACAATAATAAATTACGTCAAAAATAATTTTTATTAATTCTATTTTAATAAATATTTTTACATTGGAAAGATTTCTTTTTAACAATAATAAATTACGTACAAAAATAATTTTTATTAATTCTATTTTAATAAATATTTTTACATTGAAAAGATTTCTTTTTAACAATAATAAATTACGTACAAAAATAATTTTTATTAATTCTATTTTAATAAATATTTTTACATTGGAAAGATTTCTTTTTAACAATAATAAATTACGTCAAAAATAATTTTTATTAATTCTATTTTAATAAAAACTTTTACATTGGAAAGATTTCTTTTTAACAATAATAAATTACGTCAAAAATAATTTTTATAAATTCTATTTTAATAAATATTTTTACATTGGAAAGATTTCTTTTTAACAATAATAAATTACGTCAAAAATAATTTTTATCAATTCTATTTTAATAAATATTTTTACATTGGAAAGATTTCTTTTTAGCAATAATAAATTATGTCAAAAATAATTTGTATTAATTCTATTTTAATAAATATTTTTGCATTGGAAAGATTTCTTTTTAACAATAATAAATTATGTCAAAAATAATTTTTATTAATTCTATTTTAATAAATATTTTTACATATGTAAGATTTCCTTTTAGCAATACTAAATTATGTCAACAATAATTTTTATTAATTCTATTTTAATAAATATTTTTACATTGGAAAGATTTCCTTTTAGCAATAATAAATTATGTCAAAAATAATTTTTATTAATTCTATTTTAATAAATATTTTTACATTGGAAAGATTTCCTTTTAGCAATACTAAATTTTGTCAAAAATAATTTTTATTAATTCTATTTTAATAAATATTTTTACATTGGAAAGATTTCCTTTTAGCAATAATAAATTATGTCAAAAATAATTTTTATTAATTCTATTTTAATAAATATTTTTACATTGGAAAGATTTCTTTTTAACAATTATAAATTATGTCAAAAATAATTTTTATTAATTCTATATTAATTAATATTTTTACATTGGAAAGATTTCCTTTTAGCAATACTAAATTATGTCAAAAATAATTTTTATAAATTCTATTTTAATAAATATTTTTACATTGAAAATATTTCTTTTTAACAATAATAAATTACGTCAAAAATAATTTTTATTAATTCTATTTCAATACATATTTTTACATTGGAAAGATTTCTTTTTTGCGATAATAAATTATGTCAAAAATAATTTTTATTAATTCTATTTTAATAAATATTTTTACATTGGAAATATTTCTTTTTAACAATAATAAATTATGTCAAAAATAATATTTATTAATTCTATTTTAATAAATATTTTTACATTAGAAAGATTTCTTTTTATCAATAATAAATTATGTCAAAAATAATTTTTATTAATTCTATTTTAATAAATATTTTTACATTGGAAAGATTTCTGTTTAGCAATAATAAATTACGTAAATAATAATTTTTATTAATTCTATTTTAATAAATATTTTTACATTGGAAAGATTTCTTTTTAATAATAATTAATTACGTCAAAAATAATTTTTAATGATTCTATTTTAATAAATATTTTTACATTGGAAAGATTTCTTTTTAACAATAATAAATTATGTCAAAAATAATTTTTATTAATTCTATTTTAATAAATATTTTTACATTGGAAAGATTTCCTTTTAGCAATAATAAATTACGTCAAAAATAATTTGTATTAATTTTATTTTAATAAATATTTTTACATTGGAAAGATTTCTTTTTTGCGGTAATAAATTACGTAAAAAATAATTTTGATTAATTCTATTTTAATAAATATTTTTACATTGGAAAGATTTCTTTTTAATAATAATAAATTACGTAAAAAATAATTTTGATTAATTCTATTTTAATAAATATTTTTACATTGGAAAGATTTTTTTTTAACAATAATAAATTATGTCAAAAATAATTTTTATTAATTCTATTTTAATAAATATTTTTACATTGGAAAGATTTTTTTTTTAACAATAATAAATTATGTCAAAAATAATTTTTATTAATTCTATTTTAATAAATATTTTTACATTGGAAAGATTTCTGTTTAGCAATAATAAATTAAGTAAAAAATAATTTTTATTAATTCTATTTTAATAAATATTTTTACATTGGAAATATTTATTTTAAACAATAATAAATTATGTCAAAAATTATTTATTTCATAGCCAAAAAGTTCACTATTAAATTTCCTTTAATTTTCATTTTTATATATATTTTTGAAGGGATGTTAGTAACTAATGACAAAAAAAAAAAAAAATGCTGAAAGGAAGAAGAATTTCTCAAACTGGAGAGTAACAACTTTTCTTTTTTGTTTTGTTTGTTTGTTTGTTTGTGTGTGTGTGTGTGTGTGTGTGTGTGTGTGTGTGTAAAGAGAATAACACAAAAAAAAACTTTTTTCTAAGCATTCAATTAATTTCACATTAAAGCAGACAGGTGAGATTTATATTATAGATTATTTTTATACATTTTTAATCATTTTTTTTATTTTTACCTATTTTATATATTTTATATATTTTAATTATTTTTAATTATTTTTATTTATTTTGAAAAATTACATATTTAGGTAATTATTTTAATTTATTGTTTATTATTTTATATATTTTTTTTATTATTTTATATTTATTTTAAATTATTTTTGTATATTTTGTATATTTTTATATGTTTTATTTTTTATATATTTTTAATTATTTTTATATATTTTTAATTATTTTTACATATTTTTAATTATTTATTTTATTTTTAATTTATTTTTTTTATTTTTGTGTATTTTTAAAATTATTTTATATTTTAATTATTTTTTAATTTATTTTTTAATTATTTTGATTTATTTTCAATTATTTTATATATGCTTAATTATTTTTTTATATATTTTTAATTATTGTTATATATTTTTTAATTATTTTTATTTTGTTTGTTTTTATTTATTTTTAAATATTTTTTCACTTTTCAAAATTACATATTCAGCTTATTATTCTAATGTATTTTTTATTATTTTCATTTATTTTTTATTATTTTTATATACTGATTATTATTTTTATATCTTTTTAATTATTTTATTTATTTTTTATTATTTTTGTATTTTTATTATTTTTATATATTTTATATTATTTTTATATATTTTTAATTATCTTTTATATATTTTAATTATTTCATATATATTTTTAATTATTTTTGTATATTTAAAAAAAATTATAATATATTTTAATTATATTTGTATATTTTTTATTATTTTTTTATTTTTACTTATGTTTATATATTTTTAATTATTGTTATTTATTTTTAATTATGTTTATATATTTTTAATTATTTTTTTATATATTTTTAATTATATTTGTATATTTTTTAATATATTTTTTATTATTTTTATATATTTTAATTATTTTTATTTATTTTTAATTATTTTATTTTTAATTTGTTTTCATATATTTTTAATTATTTTTATATATTTTTAATTATTTTTTATTTTACTAATGAATTAAAACTAAAGATTAAATGCCGCTCGAGGATCAATGCTAATAAGATGGATAGATTGTCAGTTGAATGATAAATATCATTACAAGAGGACTGAAAATTATGAATGGAATAAAACTGCAGTCCTATGGAAACGATTTATGACAAGTATTTGTTGACATTTGATTTTAAGATTACCATGTTGAAGTTTGCAAGTAAGCAGTTTTGTGTTAATGTGTTCCACAGGTGGAAGCTCAAAACACGCGGAGGAAGACATTGAAAGTTTTTGCAGTTATGGCAACTAAACAAGTTCTTGCTGTGAATGTCCTACAAGGAAAAACCAGAGATCGGAGCTCAGTCGGGCATCTTTTATGTTAATAATGATAGAGTAAAAAAAAACTAGGAACATCTCTTCTGTGAAAAAAAGGTTGTAGAGAAGAGATTATCCCTCCATTAGATTTCTGGATCAGTATTATCTCTTTCCACAGAAATTGTCTTCATTCCATTCATCATTTTCAATCCCCTTATATTATTCATTATTCAATTGACAATCCACCCATCTGTAATACTAGTGACGACCCCAATGTGTTAGGAAGTAAGGAACAGAGGTAAAAATATGACAAAACAAAGAGGAAATAAGTTTATCAGCAGAACAAAGGAATAGGAAGTTGTTCACCAAGGTACACAAAGGGAACTAAAATAAGATTGTTTATCATGGTGTACTGGTGATTGGAACTATGGGGTTTAATATGTTTAGAGTTAGTTGCAGAAGTAGCAATGAGTTTAGCAATGGTTTAGGAAAGTTTATAGACAGTCTTGTGTATGCACAACAGTTGAGGAGTTGCGAGTTCGACACAGTGGAATGCAGGTCATGGCTCAAAGTAGATTGAGATCAGTTAATGGGAACTGATGAATATGGCCTCGACAAAAGACGTAGCTGTGGA
Organism: Euprymna scolopes; assembly: GCF_053919585.1. NCBI lineage: Eukaryota > Metazoa > Mollusca > Cephalopoda > Sepiida > Sepiolidae > Euprymna > Euprymna scolopes. The sequence continues at coordinate 66,394,143 of NC_136509.1, forward strand.
TCTTAGTATTCAGAGGGTCAATGACGTCACACACACACTCAAAGTGCAACCGATATTTGCAGAATGTGTCAGAGTTTGTGTTTTTTGTGTTTTGTTTTATTTTTTATACTTGTGAACCTGTACCTCCCACCTCCGGCAGCTTTCAATGTAAGAGACAACAATACGGGTAGAAGAGAAGATGAAAGAGAAGAAGGCCACAGAAACAGCATTGGAGTTGACAGTTATCAAATGAAGCACATGTCACACATCTCATTAACTCTTATACACGAGTGGCTTTTAGTCTTGATAAAGGGTGATACCCTAGTAATTTCTTCTTTTTTCTTTTAAATATCAAAATAAAAACAAATCTATTTTTGGGGCTATATTTTTATAATAGTTTATATAAGCAAAACATGAAAATTAAATTCATATGATTTGTACATGTTAGCAATTGGATGATTGAGATTTGTCAAAAGACTGCTGATGTGATTAATGACTTTAGTGTTTGCTGATTGGACAAAATCAGTGACAGCTAGCGGTGAAATGCATTCCGAATGTCACAGAAAATTCACAAATAAAATTCATAAATTGATTTTCATTTCTAGAGAAAAGAACACAGAAAAACAAAGGGACTGCAAGCATTTTGAAAGCCTATTTCCTTAAACAAACGGTTTTCTCTGTTCACAAAAGAAGTGAAAGATAAAATTGAATATAACAGTGAAACGGATATTCATGTGTAAGGATAATATTGCACTAAGTGAAAGTTATAAATACTTTTTCAAAGATAAAATTGAATGCAATAATAGCGATTTTCGTGAGGCAAACTGTGTGCGTTTTCATGTTTGTAACAACCAATTCAGATTTAAGAAACTTGATTCTTATTGTGTAGCACTTTAAGGTTGAAATGAAAAGTCGGTCACTTAAGCTCGCATGCATAAATCATGATGTTATAATCATTAGATCACTATGGCCAGATGTTACGACATTTAAAAAAATAAATGTTAAAATTTCAACGATATTTCTTGCCGTTGAGATTGGCCTTAAGGTTTGTTCCTTACTAATAGAGTCAGAGATGACTTTGTGGCCGGGTTTGAATCTCCCGACCAGTAGAAATCGTGTCACCCTGCACAGATGATTCCCAAAAGGATGAAACACTAGTGTCTGTAGGTATTAAAAAATTATTATTGTAATATATGTATATGCATATATATATATATATATATATATATATATATATATATATATATATATATATATATATGCATATATATATGCATATATATATATATATATATGCATATATATATATATATATATATATATATATGCATATATATATATATATATATATATATATGCATATATATATATGCATATATATATATATATATGCATATATATATATATATATATATATATATATATATATATGCATATATATATATATATGCATATATATATATATATATATATGCATATATATATATATGCATATATATATATATATGCATATATATATATATATGCATATATATATATATATATATATATATATATATATATATACACATATATATATTCACTGACTATAAAAATAACTCTCTCTCTCTCTCTCTCCCTCTCTAATATACACACACATACACATTTAATAAAATGGGAACGATTATTCCAGTACGGAATAAAAAAAAAAACATTATAGCTTTGCAAACGCAGACGCCACATATAAATTCGATATGTTCAGACTACTAGCCAATATCTGATGTAGGTTTTGCGCATATTATCAGTCGCTTTGATCTCTTATAAAATCTTATATTAATTCCCGTGATAGTCACATTCGAAAACAAGTCATATTTAACAGCACGATTTTTCTCACTAATCATTTTCTCCTCTTCCTCTACCAAACATAACCAGAAACTTTTCTAGATTTATCACAGTTTTTTTACAACAGTTTAACCAGATACTTTTAACATTACTCTTTCTGTTCACAATGCTTGAAATAAAGACTCCTCCTTGAACAAGTTCCGATCAATTTCATTGATTGTTCTCATATGTTCATCAGATTTTAAGAATAACAGAAGAAGCAAAATTCGAATGATTAAGTAAATTTATCACAAAATAAACAAAATGTTGTAATCCAGCAACAAACCTAACAATAAATTTCCCCCCCCCAGATAAAACCTACATTCCATTTACAGAGTTTTATGTTATCAATTACACAATTTACGTTATCAATTACACAATTTATGTTATCAATTACACAATTTATGTTATCAATTACACAATTTACGTTATCACTTACACAATTTATGTTATCACTTACACAATTTACGTTATCAATTACACAATTTACGTTATCACTTACACAATTTACGTTATCAATTACACAATTTACGTTATCAATTACACAATTTATGTTATCACTTACACAATTTATGTTATCACTTACACAATTTATGTTATCAATTACACAATTTATGTTATCACTTACACAATTTACGTTATCAATTACACAATTTACGTTATCAATTACACAATTTACGTTATCAATTACACAATTTATGTTATCACTTACACAATTTATGTTATCACTTACACAATTTACGTTATCACTTACACAATTTATGTTATCACTTACACAATTTACGTTATCAATTACACAATTTACGTTATCACTTACACAATTTACGTTATCAATTACACAATTTATGTTATCAATTACACAATTTATGTTATCACTTACACAATTTATGTTATCAATTACACAATTTATGTTATCACTTACACAATTTACGTTATCACTTACACAATTTATGTTATCAATTACACAATTTATGTTATCAATTACACAATTTATGTTATCAATTACACAATTTACGTTATCACTTACACAATTTATGTTATCAATTACACAATTTACGTTATCACTTACACAATTTATGTTATCAATTACACAATTTATGTTATCACTTACACAATTTATGTTATCAATTACACAATTTACGTTATCACTTACACAATTTATGTTATCAATTACACAATTTACGTTATCACTTACACAATTTACGTTATCAATTACACAATTTATGTTATCAATTACACAATTTACGTTATCACTTACACAATTTATGTTATCACTTACACAATTTACGTTATCACTTACACAATTTATGTTATCAATTACACAATTTACGTTATCAATTACACAATTTATGTTATCAATTACACAATTTACGTTATCACTTACACAATTTATGTTATCACTTACACAATTTACGTTATCAATTACACAATTTACGTTATCACTTACACAATTTACGTTATCAATTACACAATTTACGTTATCAATTACACAATTTATGTTATCACTTACACAATTTATGTTATCACTTACACAATTTATGTTATCAATTACACAATTTATGTTATCACTTACACAATTTACGTTATCAATTACACAATTTACGTTATCACTTACACAATTTACGTTATCAATTACACAATTTATGTTATCAATTACACAATTTATGTTATCACTTACACAATTTATGTTATCAATTACACAATTTATGTTATCACTTACACAATTTATGTTATTAATTACACAATTTACGTTATCACTTACACAATTTATGTTATCACTTACACAATTTATGTTATCACTTACACAATTTATGTTATCAATTACACAATTTATGTTATCACTTACACAATTTACGTTATCAATTACACAATTTACGTTATCACTTACACAATTTACGTTATCAATTACACAATTTATGTTATCAATTACACAATTTATGTTATCACTTACACAATTTATGTTATCAATTACACAATTTATGTTATCACTTACACAATTTATGTTATTAATTACACAATTTACGTTATCACTTACACAATTTATGTTATCAATTACACAATTTATGTTATCACTTACACAATTTACGTTATCACTTACACAATTTATGTTATCACTTACACAATTTATGTTATTAATTACACAATTTACGTTATCAATTACACAATTTATGTTATCAATTACACAATTTATGTTATCACTTACACAATTTACGTTATCACTTACACAATTTATGTTATCACTTACACAATTTATGTTATCACTTACACAATTTACGTTATCACTTACACAATTTATGTTATCAATTACACAATTTATGTTATCAATTACACAATTTACGTTATCACTTACACAATTTATGTTATCAATTACACAATTTATGTTATCACTTACACAATTTATGTTATCAATTACACAATTTATGTTATCACTTACACAATTTATGTTATCAATTACACAATTTATGTTATCAATTACACAATTTATGTTATCACTTACACAATTTATGTTATCAATTACACAATTTATGTTATCACTTACACAATTTATGTTATCAATTACACAATTTACGTTATCAATTACACAATTTACGTTATCAATTACACAATTTATGTTATCAATTACACAATTTATGTTATCACTTACACAATTTATGTTATCAATTACACAATTTATGTTATCACTTACACAATTTACGTTATCAATTACACAATTTACGTTATCAATTACACAATTTATGTTATCACTTACACAATTTATGTTATCACTTACACAATTTATGTTATCACTTACACAATTTATGTTATCACTTACACAATTTATGTTATCAATTACACAATTTATGTTATCACTTACACAATTTACGTTATCAATTACACAATTTACGTTATCAATTACACAATTTATGTTATCACTTACACAATTTATGTTATCACTTACACAATTTACGTTATCACTTACACAATTTATGTTATCACTTACACAATTTACGTTATCAATTACACAATTTACGTTATCACTTACACAATTTACGTTATCAATTACACAATTTATGTTATCAATTACACAATTTATGTTATCACTTACACAATTTATGTTATCAATTACACAATTTATGTTATCACTTACACAATTTACGTTATCACTTACACAATTTATGTTATCAATTACACAATTTATGTTATCAATTACACAATTTATGTTATCAATTACACAATTTACGTTATCACTTACACAATTTATGTTATCAATTACACAATTTACGTTATCACTTACACAATTTATGTTATCAATTACACAATTTATGTTATCACTTACACAATTTATGTTATCAATTACACAATTTACGTTATCACTTACACAATTTATGTTATCAATTACACAATTTACGTTATCACTTACACAATTTACGTTATCAATTACACAATTTATGTTATCAATTACACAATTTACGTTATCACTTACACAATTTATGTTATCACTTACACAATTTACGTTATCACTTACACAATTTATGTTATCAATTACACAATTTACGTTATCACTTACACAATTTATGTTATCAATTACACAATTTACGTTATCACTTACACAATTTATGTTATCAATTACACAATTTACGTTATCACTTACACAATTTATGTTATCAATTACACAATTTACGTTATCATTTACACAATTTATGTTATCAATTACACAATTTACGTTATCACTTACACAATTTATGTTATCAATTACACAATTTACGTTATCACTTACACAATTTATGTTATCAATTACACAATTTACGTTATCACTTACACAATTTATGTTATCAATTACACAATTTACGTTATCACTTACACAATTTACGTTATCAATTACACAATTTACGTTATCACTTACACAATTTACGTTATCACTTACACAATTTACGTTATCACTTACACAATTTATGTTATCAATTACACAATTTATGTTATCAATTACACAATTTACGTTATCACTTACACAATTTATGTTATCAATTACACAATTTATGTTATCAATTACACAATTTACGTTATCACTTACACAATTTACGTTATCACTTACACAATTTACGTTATCACTTACACAATTTATGTTATCAATTACACAATTTATGTTATCAATTACACAATTTACGTTATCACTTACACAATTTATGTTATCAATTACACAATTTATGTTATCACTTACACAATTTATGTTATCAATTACACAATTTACGTTATCACTTACACAATTTATGTTATCAATTACACAATTTATGTTATCAATTACACAATTTATGTTATCAATTACACAATTTACGTTATCACTTACACAATTTATGTTATCAATTACACAATTTATGTTATCAATTACACAATTTACGTTATCAATTACACAATTTATGTTATCAATTACACAATTTACGTTATCAATTATACAATTTATGTTATCAATTACACAATTTATGTTATCAATTACACAATTTACGTTATCAATTACACAATTTGTTATCAATTACACAATTTATGTTATCACTTACACAATTTACGTTATCAATTACAGAATTTATGTTATCAATTACACAATTTATGTTATCAATTACACAATTTACGTTATCACTTACACAATTTATGTTATCAATTACACAATTTACGTTATTAATTACACAATTTATGTTATCACTTACACAATTTACGTTATGAATTACACAATTTACGTTATAAATTACACAAGTTATGTTATCAATTACACAATTTGCGTTATCAATTAAACCATTTACGTTATCAATTACACAATGTATGTTATCAATGACACAATTTACGTTATCAATTACACAGTTTACGTTATCAATTACACAGTTTACGTTATGAATTACACAATTTATGTTATCAATTACACAATTTACGTTATCAATTACACAAGTTATGTTATCAATTACACAATTTATGTTATCAATTACACAATTTACGTTATGAATTACACAATTTAGGTTATCAATTACACAATTTAGGTTATCAATTACACAATTTAGGTTATCAATTACACAATTATCGTTATCAATTACACAATTTATGTTATCAATTACACAATTTATGTTATCACTTACACAATTTACGTTATCAATTACACAATTTACGTTATCACTTACACAATTTATGTTATCAATTACACAATTATCGTTATCAATTACACAATTTATGTTATCACTTACACAATTTACGTTATCAATTACACAATTTACGTTATCACTTACACAATTTATGTTATCAATTACACAATTTAGGTTATCAATTACACAATTTAGGTTATCAATTACACAATTATCGTTATCAATTACACAATTTATGTTATCAATTACACAATTTATGTTATCACTTACACAATTTACGTTATCAATTACACAATTTACGTTATCACTTACACAATTTACGTTATCAATTACAAAATTTATGTTATAAATTACACAATTTATGTAATCAATTAAACAATTTACGTTATCAATTACACAATTTATGTTATCACTTACACAATTTACGTTATCACTTACACAATTTATGTTATCAATTACACAATTTACGTTATCACTTACACAATTTACGTTATCAATTACACAATTTACGTCATCAATTACACAATTTACGTTATCACTTACACAATTTATGTTATCACTTACACTATTTACGTTATCAATTACACAATTTATGTTATCAATTACACAATTTACGTTATCAATTACACAATTAACGTTATCAATTACACAAGTTATGTTATCAATTACACAATTTGCGTTATCAATTGCACAATTTACGTTATCAATTACACAATTTACGTTATCAATTACACATTTTACGTTATCAATTACACAATTTACGTTATCAATTACACAATTTACGTTATCAATTACACAATTTATGTTATCACTTACACAATTTACGTTATCAATTACACCATTTACGTGTTCAATTACACAATTTATGTTATCAATGACACAATTTATGTTATCAATTACATAGTTTACGTTATCAATTACACAATTTACGTTATGAATTACACAATTTATGTTATTACTTACACAATTTATGTTATTAATTACACAATTTACGTTATCAATTACACAATTTATGTTATCAATTACACAATTTACGTTATCAATTACACAATTTACGTTATCAATTACACAATTTATGTTATCAATTACACAATTTATGTAATCAATTACACTATTTACGTTATCAATTACACAATTTATGTTATCAATTACACAATTTACGTTATCACTTACACAATTTATGTTATCAATTACACAATTTATGTTATCAATTACACAATTTATGTTATCACTTACACAATTTATGTTATCAATTACACAATTTATGTTATCAATTACACAATTTATGTTATCAATTACACAATTTACGTTATCAATTACACAATTTATGTTATCAATTACACAATTTACGTTATCACTTACACAATTTATGTTATCACTTACACAATTTATGTTATCAATTACACAATTTATGTTATCAATTACACAATTTATGTTATCACTTACACAATTTATGTTATCAATTACACAATTTACGTTATCAATTACACAATTTATGTTATCAATTACACAATTTACGTTATCACTTACACAATTTATTTTATCACTTACACAATTTATGTTATCACTTACACAATTTATGTTATCAATTACACAATTTATGTTATCAATTACACAATTTACGTTATCAATTACACAATTTACGTTATCACTTACACGATTTACGTTATCAATTACACAATTTATGTTATCAATTACACAATTTATGTTATCAATTACACAATTTATGTTATCAATTACACAATTTATGTTATCACTTACACAATTTATGTTATCAATTACACAATTTATGTTATCAATTACACAATTTATGTTATCAATTACACAATTTACGTTATCACTTACACAATTTATTTTATCACTTACACAATTTATGTTATCACTTACACAATTTATGTTATCAATTACACAATTTATGTTATCAATTACACAATTTACGTTATCAATTACACAATTTACGTTATCACTTACACAATTTACGTTATCAATTACACAATTTATGTTATCACTTACACAATTTATGTTATCAATTACACAATTTACGTTATCACTTACACAATTTATGTTATCAATTACACAATTTATGTTATCAATTACACAATTTATGTTATCACTTACACAGTTTATGTTATCAATTACACAATTTACGTTATCAATTACACAATTTATGTTATCAATTACACAATTTACGTTATCACTTACACAATTTATTTTATCACTTACACAATTTATGTTATCACTTACACAATTTATGTTATCAATTACACAATTTATGTTATCAATTACACAATTTACGTTATCAATTACACAATTTACGTTATCACTTACACAATTTACGTTATCAATTACACAATTTATGTTATCACTTACACAATTTATGTTATCAATTACACAATTTACGTTATCACTTACACAATTTATGTTATCAATTACACAATTTATGTTATCAATTACACAATTTATGTTATCACTTACACAATTTATGTTATCAATTACACAATTTACGTTATCAATTACACAATTTATGTTATCAATTACACAATTTACGTTATCACTTACACAATTTATTTTATCACTTACACAATTTATGTTATCACTTACACAATTTATGTTATCAATTACACAATTTATGTTATCAATTACACAATTTACGTTATCAATTACACAATTTACGTTATCACTTACACAATTTACGTTATCAATTACACAATTTATGTTATCACTTACACAATTTACGTTATCAATTACACCATTTACGTGTTCAATTACACAATTTATGTTATCAATGACACAATTTATGTTATCAATTACATAGTTTACGTTATCAATTACACAATTTACGTTATGAATTACACAATTTATGTTATTACTTACACAATTTATGTTATTAATTACACAATTTACGTTATCAATTACACAATTTATGTTATCAATTACACAATTTACGTTATCAATTACACAATTTACGTTATCAATTACACAATTTATGTTATCAATTACACAATTTATGTTATCAATTACACAATTTACGTTATCACTTACACAATTTATGTTATCAATTACACAATTTATGTTATCAATTACACAATTTATGTTATCACTTACACAATTTATGTTATCAATTACACAATTTACGTTATCAATTACACAATTTATGTTATCAATTACACAATTTACGTTATCACTTACACAATTTATTTTATCACTTACACAATTTATGTTATCACTTACACAATTTATGTTATCAATTACACAATTTATGTTATCAATTACACAATTTACGTTATCAATTACACAATTTACGTTATCACTTACACAATTTACGTTATCAATTACACAATTTATGTTATCACTTACACAATTTATGTTATCAATTACACAATACATGTTATCACTTACACAATTTATGTTATCAATTACACAATTTATGTTATCAATTACACAATTTATGTTATCACTTACACAATTTACGTTATCAATTACACAATTTACGTTATCACTTACACAATTTACGTTATCAATTACACAATTTATGTTATAACTTACACAATTTATGTTATAACTTACACAATTTATGTTATAAATTACACAATTTATGTTATCACTTACACAATTTATGTTATCAATTACACAATTTATGTTATCACTTCCACAATTTATGTTATCAATTACACAATTTATATTATCAATTACAAAATTTACGTTACCAATTACAGAATTTACGTTATCAATTACACAATTGACGTTATCAATTACACAATTTACGTTATCAATTACACAATTTACGTTATCAATTACACAATTTATGTTATCAATTACACTATTTATGTTTAAAATTACACTATTTACGTTATCAATTACACAATTTACGTTATCAATTACACAATTTGCGTTATCAATTAAACCATTTACGTTATCAATGACACAATTTATGTTATCAATGACACAATTTATGTTATCACTTACACAATTTACGTTATCACTTACACAATTTATGTTATCAATTACACAATTTACGGCATCACTTACACAATTTACGTTATCAATTACACAATTTACGTTGTAACTTACACAATTTATGTCATCAATTACACAATTTATGATATCACTTACACAATTTACGTTATCAATTACACAATTTATGTTATCAATTACACATTTTACATTATCAATTACACAATTTATGTTATCACTTACACAATTTATGTTATCAATTACACAATTCACGTTATCAATTACAAAATTTACGTTATCAATTACACAATTTATGTTATCACTTACACAATTTATGTTATCACTTACACAATTTACGTTATCAATTACACAATTTATGTTATCACTTACACAATTTATGTTATCACTTACACAATTTACGTTATCAATTACACAATGTACGTTATCAATTACACAATTTATGTTATCACTTACACAATTTACGTTATCAATTACACAATTTACATTATCAATTACACAATTTACATTATCAATTACACAATTTACATTATCAATTACACAAACTAATCTGGTTTGATTTTGTACTAGATTTCATAAAGCTGACCCAACGAAAAAATAAACTTAGCAGAGTCGATTTCGAGTTGTTTAACAAATGAACAATTTTTCCTATTACTTTCCTGACTTTTTTTTCACCATACGTACCTCTCCACCGTACAGTATATCGATAGTCTATGGCTGACTGGGATAGCTTCCATACATTTATATCTGATCTACCTCTGCATTCCATGGTTAAAAAGGATGTGTCCTCTATAGTATCAGACCTGACTGAATGGTTAATTGTAGGTATAGATTGATTCATACCATCCAAAAAATTCCAACAAAAACCTAACAGCCAGCGATGGTTCTCCCCAGAATGTGCTGGTGTCATCACGCACAGAAATCACTTTTTCCGTAGCTACCAACGTAATAGATGTACTGAGACTAAAGCTGCTTTCAGGACTGCCAGCAACCACTGTAAAAGAGTAATAAAAAATGCAAGAGACCTATATGCTCAGTCTGTTAATTCCAAAGTAGCTGAGCAGCGGCTTGGTTCCCACCAGATTTGGCAAATAGCAAACAGTATCCTGAACAGAATTGTGCGTTCTATCCCAACCATCATCAATGGACCTGAGGTCATCTCATCAGCATCAGACAAAGCGCAACTATTTGCCAAAAATTTTGCAGCTAATTCTACCCTATGCGACCAAGGCCATCAACTCCCCGTATTTCCTTGTATAACAGACAACACACTATGCAACATACAAATATCTGTGCGTGATGTCGCCAAGCTAATCAAGAACCTTGATTCCAGTAAAGCAACTGGCCCTGACAGCATTCCAATTATAGTGTTGAAAAAGCTTCAACTAGAACTTGCCCTCATACTTACAAAACTGTTTAAGCGTTGTCTTAAGGAGAATTGCTTCCCAACACCCTGGAAAACCTCATCAGTATTCCCTGTATTTAAGAATTCAGGTGACAGGTCATCTCCCTCTCAGTACAGACCAATAAGTCTCCTGTGTGTCATGAGTAAGTTGCTGGAATCCATATTAAATAAAGAAGTAGTCAACCACCTCAGCAGAAATAACCTTCTTAGTGACATGTAATATGGTTTCCGCTCTGCTAGATCTACAGCAAATGTGCTAATGGTTATATCTCATAGGATTAGTGAATCTCTCGGCAAATACTTCCTTTCTAGGGCAATTGCTCTTGACATATGAAAGGCCTTTGATCAGGTATGGCATAAAGGCCTACTTCACAAGATTTGCAGCTACGGTATAACTGTAAATGTTTTCTCAATTATTAAATCATTTCTCTCTGATAGGCTCATAAGAGTAGGGGTTGATGGGCAGAAAACAGAGGCCCACAGTATTAATGCTGGAGTCCCTCAAGGGTCCATCCTGGGCCCAACTTTCTTCCTGCTCTACATCAATGATCTAAAACACATACTTAAATCATTCGTTGACGTCTATATTGATGACACGACCATCTATGGCAACACATCACGGGCTGTAAATGACAAAGTTCTCTCCGATTCTCTCTCCTCTGATCTTGAGCGCATGGTACAATGGGGGAAGAGGTAGCTGGTTACTTTTAATGCATCTAAAACCAAGCTTCTATCTTTACATCATCAACGCTCTGATCCCTATTTGGCATCAATTGAAATGGATGGCTTGGGGAGGCTCCATGTTTTGACAAGCTTCTGGGCTTGACCTTTATTCCTGATCTGAAATGGAACACATACATCAAGTCTGTTGCCAAAGTCGCGGGAAAAATGGTGGGATCCTTCTACTGCTCCAGTAGATATCTCACTACTGATGCAATTCTCTATCTATATAAAAGCTAAGTTATGTCCAAGGATTGAGTACTGCTGCCATATCTGGGCAGGAGCTATCCTGCCTTGACAGAGTACAAAATAGACTTCATAGCCTAGTGGGGGATGCTCTTTTCTCTTCCCTGCAACCTCTCTCCCACAGAAGGGACGTTGTGAGCCAGTCGTTTTTTTATCGTTATTTCCATGGCAAGTGCTTGTCTGAGCTCCAATCTCTGGTCCTCCCTCTCCAATCTTTCACGAAAAACACCCATCTAGCTGAAACCACTGTCAGTAATTTTCCCCACTCTTTATATGTGCCTAAATGAAAACATAGATTACATGAACAAAGCTTCTTTCTTAGAACTGCACGCCTGTGGAACTGTTCCATTTGCCTGTTTCCCACCTGACTACAACTTGGATGTCTTCAAGTCCAACATAAACAAGTTCCTGTTAAACCACCCCCTAAAGTAAGACACTTTATCAGATCTCCATTACTAACGATTACTAAGATATTATCCCATTGATTACTGTACACGCAATAACCCTTATCCCAGAGTGGCCTCCGGGCCTTTATAAGTGGTGACTTCCTTGTAAAAAAAAAAAAAAAAAAATCTATGATTAATCATGCAAAAGATTTTAGTTACACACTGCATAATGTAATCATATGCTGCATTTAAAACTAACAATTTAATACAATGACATATTTGTTTACATTTCATGTCATACAGAATATTCTGAGTCAAAATATATCCAAATATTTTTTTTTGGTACAGAGTACAAAGGAGACAGGGGCTTCTTCAGAATCTGACCCTAACTAGATCTACTTTTGTAAAGCTAACCCAATGGAAAAATCAACTTAGAAGTGTTGCTTTCGATTTGTTTAACAAACAAACAATTCTTCTTTTCACTTTCATACTTATGATACACAAAAACTTTTCTTTACATACTGTGTACTTTCATCTTACTTTGCATATTCATCAAACAATTTCATACAATATTACCGATTTCTTTACATTTACAGTCAGTCGTCATTCGTGACGTCATCATTCATGCAAAAGTTTTTATTTACACACTGCGTAATGTAATCTTATTCCGCATTTTCACCTAACAATTTAACATAACAACATCAATTTGTTTGCAGTTCCAGTCAACAGAATATTTCTATTCAAATTATGTACACGTAATCGTTTTTATCAAGCCGACCCAACAGAAAATAAACTTAGCATTTTTCTGGAACTAATATGTACAGTCCGTATTCTGCATATGTACAAACATATATCACTACCCACGCAGCAAATCAGGTTTGCTCAGAATGGAGAATAGGGTGCTTCTTGCTTTGCTCAGACTTGAAATAAAATGCTTCCCATCAGTGTCCAGTATCCACAAATAACCACATTGAAACAGTAGTTACTGCCTAAAAGCAGCATTTGATTTGAAACAGCACTGTCCACCACTGAAGACAGACAATTTAATTTTGGAACAGTTTAATGGAGGCCAATACTGGTTATGGTTGACACTGAATGCCAGGAATCGACAATGACAATTGGAAAGGAAGTCAGTGTCCACTAGCAAATGCAAGTAACGACCTGAAAACAGCATTAAGCACCAGTTATCATTGCGGCCTTCATAGGCAGCCAGTGGATTCCAGTGCCCAACAATACCCGAAAGATGAAGACAAACGATTTCAGTTCAGTCCACTGGAGGTTGATGTTAATTACAGTTGCAAAGGCAGCCAGTATCCACCAGTACCCGCCAGTTCTCGCTAGTAATCTCCCAAAACCAATGCTAATTCCAGTGCTGACAATAACAACTAATGCCTTCCACTAGCTGCCACTGCCAGTGGAAGTCAGATGATTTTAGTTTGGCCATAGATGCCAGTGTCTACTATTTTTTAAATTTGTTTTCAGGTGGGAGGTCTTTGTCGCATATTTCCACTGATCAACACTGGTACACAGTTCTACCTAGTATATATGATATATATATATAAATACTCCTATAATTTTTTTTTGTGTATTGATATTCATGTTAAAAACCCTTTTTTCTATTTATTTAGTTATTTATTTGCTTCTCCACTGAGCAAATTAGGCACAAGGCCGTTTTTAATGTGGGGAGTGAGGGGAGGGGGACCAGCTACCCCGAAAGGGATCTGGATAGTGACAATTGGTATGAAGGGTTTCCCCTACATTGACCAAAACTATTTGCTCAAGAGCAATGGAGTTGCCTCCACATATGGTCTTTGATTGCAGTATCTGCCGGAACAGATAATACACTTTGATAACAGAAAAAAATCTTTTTTCTGTGCATTTAAAAAGAAAATACAATTTTGTTATATATAGGTTGTGGAATTGTATTCATCTGCAAAAGATCTAGCTAATTTGCATATTCTTTTAAACATTCATTTTAATTAATTCCCTAGTAGTTTTTTCGGCTTTGTTATGGGACTAGCGGGGGAGGGGGGTACCCGGCGTTGCCCGAGTGTTTGGAGGTGTGTGTGGTTGTTAATGAAAACCTAAGAATAAGCGAAGTAAAAAAAGAAAACAGAAAAACGAACGTTAAAACTTATTTGAAAAATAAAGCGGGGGAAGGGAGGGGTAATCAAAACAAAAAACACAAAAAAAACTAACATAAGGCAAACGAACGATGGTAAATGTAAAAATCTGAAAAACAAAAGCAAAAAAGAAAACAGAAAAACGACCGTTAAAACAAAAAAAAAATGTGAAAAATGGCTTAAATAAGCCTGTTTCAATATTAAAATTTAAAAAATCGGTGGGTACCCGGGTGTTTTTGGGTGTGTGTGGTCGGTGGGGGGTGTTAATTAAAACCTAAGAATAAGCAAAGTAAAAAAAAAAAAACAGAAAAACGAACGTTACGTGAAAAATGCCTTAAATAACACTGGTTAAATATTCAAATTTAAAAAAAATCAAAAAAAAAAAAAAAGAAGACATCTCACACCACGATTCGAACCCAAAACGTTTAGATAATGACCCACAATGCTCTAACCAACTGAGCTAACATGACATACATAAAATTTAGTCAGTTCTTCAACTATTTAAACTAAATCAGATCATGACGTCATCTGACGCATGTGTAGAACCGATCTCGTCATGAGAGGACGGTTTTTGTTGACGCCCCCCCTGTCAAAAATTGTCGATTTCAGGGTGAAAAAATTAACGTTTTTGGCCAATTTTTCAATATTTTTCGGGCGAAGGATGGAGCTTCAATATGACCCCAAGTTTGTCAATTTTTGTTCTGTCTGTCAAAAGTTTTTAGCGGGCACACAAACACACATACATACATACAAACAGACATACATACATATACACATTTTCGCTTTTATATATATAGAAGACTAGCGGGGGTACCCGGCGTTGCCCGGGTGTTTGGAGGTGTGTGTGGTGTTAAATAAAAAAGAAACCGGGATGGGGCGGGGTAGGATCGAACACAAAGTCCTGAGGCGAAGTTTGAAAATAAAATCGGCCAGCCAGAATGAGTTACTGAAAGATGTTTGAATTTATTTAAGTAAGAACCAAATTGACAGGTGCATGCACGGAAGTCGTCGAGCATTACGATGATGACAACGACATAAGCAAATGAGGTCAATAACCAGGTTTGTTTGTTATAAGCGAAATAAAAAAGAAAACATAAAAACGAACGTTAAAACTTAAGCTGGGGGGGGGGGTAATCAAAACATCGAAAAAAAACACAAAAAAACTAACGTAAGGCAAACGAACGATGTTAAATGTAAAAATCGAAAAAACAAAAAAGAAAACAGAAAAACGAACACATGAAAAATGGCTTCAATAAGCCTGTTTCAATATTAAAATTTTAAAAATCGGTGGGTACCCGGGTGTTTTTGGGTGTGTGGTTGGGGGTGGATAATCGAAGTAAAAAAAAAAAACAGAAAAACAAACGTTACGTGAAAAATGGCTTAAATAACACTGGTTCAATATTTAAATTTAAAAAATCGGAAAAAAAAAAAAGACATCTCACACCACGATTCGAACCTAAAACGTTTAGATAATGAACCAACATGCTAACCAACTGATCTAACGCGACGTACAGGAAATTTAGTCAGTTCTTCAAGTATATAAAGTAAATCAGATCATGGCGTCATCTGACGCATGTGTAGGACCGGTCGTCGTCACGAGAGGACCCTTTTTGTTATCCCCTCCCTGTTGAAAATTGTCGATTTCGGGGTGAAAAAATGAATGTTTTTAGCCAATTTTTCGATATTTTTTGTGAGAAGGATGGGGCTTCAATATGATGACAAGTTTGTGAATTTTCGTCGTGTCTGTCGAAAGTTTTTAGTGGACAGACAAACACACATACAAACAAACATAACTACATACACACATTTTCGCTTTTATATATATAGATGATCATCTTTAGTTAACTATTACGTGTTCATGCATGATTTATATAATATTTGGGGAGATTACATGTAATTATATTCATACATGATTTATACTTGCATAATATTTGCATAAAAACGTTACAGTTAACACAAAGCTTTTCTATACATATTTATGTATGCGTATATATATTTGTTTGAAAAATTTTGTTAACCAAACTCCTCTGTCAGTTTTTGGTTTACAGGCATCAAACTTAATATATAGGATATTCGAACCCATGCAAAACTTTATATCTGGATTTAGCTGGGGTAAATCTATTCAAAAGTGTGAAAATTTAAGAAATGGAATTTGCCAGGTGAAGGTCGAACAACGGCATTACGAATTTGCATGTGTAACGTAATAGCTATTGGTTCATGCAAAATGTTTAGCCTTGCAGCAAACATGTCTTCATAGCTCAGGCATTAATGGCAAAGGAAAAAGTAAATCGTAAGCTAAACGTTTTGGTTTCGTTTTTGGTAGTGGCACACAAGTCAATTTTTTTAAAAAACTTTTTTAATTATTATTATATATTAGGTCCAATATAATATAATAATAATAAAAATAATAAATATGAAATCTACATTAATCAAAATATCATATTTAAGTGTATTTTACGACCGGGCAGCCTGCTAGTATATATCTATATATATAAAAGACAAAATGTGTGTGACCATTTTGTGTATGTCTGGCAAAGGCTTTTCTTGCACACGCTCCCGGGTTCGTTACTATCGCTTACAACTATTTATATAGGTCCTAGATAATAATATCTAGGATTTGGGAAAGCGTGTCGCGTTTAAATTTATTTACGTCGACCTTTACAAAATTATTGCTATTTTGGCTTCTTGCGTGTTGATTCGGCTTTTTTGTATAAAAAGCGAAACTAATTCAAACAGAGGTGTACTCGGCATCGCGCCAGGAAACGACCCAGAAGCAATCACCTTTGATCAATGTTGTATATCAGATAATTGCTAATCAATCTGGACAATTGGGAGCTGGTTTCTCCCTCCCCAACATCTGGTGGGAAAAAAAACAGTCAAATTTGGGTAAACAAACCCAAATGCTAAAAGTTAACTGCATGACTTCTATTTGACCTTCTTAATTAGGTCAAATGGAAGCAGCAGAGTTAACTTTTATTGCGGACACCTGTTTTTAAGAGTTAACTAAATAAATTACAAGTGTCTCTATTGTATGTCACGGTGGCCCAATGGTTAACGTCGTACTGTTTTTTTTTTCAAACTTTAATTTCCAACTTTACCTCAAGGGTTCGGGTTTGATCCTCATACTCACCTACCAAAACTTTTTTTATTATTATTTTAACACCCCCCCCCTCCCCGGAGTTTTGATTTACCTCAAAACACTCGAGCATCGCCGGGTACCCCCTGCTAGTATATATATATAATATAGTATATATATAGTATAGTATGTATATATATATGTGTGTGTGTGTGAAAAATGTTTTTTTGTTGCTGTAAAAATAAGATAAAATTGGTATGACGAAGATAAAAAGTCATGAGCAAGGCCGGGCTGAACTGCTAGTATATATACACACACACAACATCAATATGTTGACACAGCAGTCCCTGTTAGTTCATTGTCATTGAGCATGGCTAGTGCTAAAATGGGTGACCATTTGGTAAGACCATGTAATACAAGTGCTCTGAAGCCTGAAGAAGAGTAGGCATCACCTATTTTTGCACTACGCATGCTGTATAAAATAATGCAGTACTCTCACAACATGGAACTTTTGCATCTTGAACCAGTTGTTTGAGACAAATTTGACATTGTTGCAGAATACAGCTCACTCGAATAAGACACCCTGCGTTTCAAGCATGGCTTTCAGGAAGGATCTCAGTCTGAAGCATGCTGTATTCATAGTGTTTTCTGAGAGATACATGAATACAAGTTATATCTTGACAATCAGCTTATCCTTGATTTTGCAGGTGGTATGGTTGTGACACTATGGTGTCATGAATGCATGTAGCGAGGTGCATATTGCGGTGAGGTGGGGTCTTTTACCGGACAGGATGGGGTGGAGGAATGTAGAGAAATGCAAAGACTTACTAGCAAAATAAGACCAACCACCGAGCTGTCATTATAGGCTTGTTACATGCAAACCATATGGTATATTGTTACAAAAATGGAGACAGAATTGGAATTATCTCTGAGATGTCAGAGGAGATGTTTGTATTAAGAAGTGGCATTTGCTGATAAGGGCCGCATACAGTGCTGAATGAAGAAACCCAGGAAACTGCCATTAGATATCAGTGTGAACAACCAACCCCCCCCACTTCCAGAAAAGAGAGAGAGAAAGAAGTTGAGTGGTTGAGACAAAGGGAGGCTCTGAGAGGAAGAGAGAAAGGATGTTTTTTTAACTACTCTTTGGGGTAGAGGTGAGGAGAAAAGCTTGGATTCAGAAAAAGGAATTCTAAAAGAATTAGAGTCGTAGCCAGCAAACTGAACGGCTGGGCTGCTCAAGCGCTCCCGACTTGGGGGCCCTCAGGGCCTGATATTATGATGTTAACCAGCCTGTTTTAATGGGAAATCTATGACTTTACTTGTCTGGTCATACATTGTTTACTGCTATAGTCAGTCATCTCAATTTAGACAGTAGCCGTTGTGAAGTAATGAACTTAATAAATAGTTATTGTTATAAACCGGAGTCCTGTTTGTTTGTGGTGAGGACTTTTTATTTTGTAAGGACCAGCAGAGGGATTAATGAAGATTACACAGGATAGGAGATGATTACGTTGAGAGGCGAAGCACCCCGCCATGGAAACACAAAGTGTGAAGATGATCAATAGGCCAACTTGTGATGGGACAATGTACAATCGAAAGAGCACCTGTCATATCGAGTGCAGTTCGACAAGGTTAGAGACCCCTGATGTGGATGGTGTAGATTGGGCCCATTATATGGTTTGTCTTTCTCAAATGTGTCTGACATTTAATTCTTCATGAGGGTTTCAATCAGGTGAGTTGGGAAATGTTAAGACTAATAAAGTTGTGAAAGTTCCAAGCAGACATTTCTGTGTTTTATCAGAGGTGTTTTGTATGTTGAATTTTGTTGCTACACTTATATGTCCTTCCCACAGTCATCTCCTCTATCCAGCGCTTGACAACGGTGGAAAACAACTCAATAAAGCCATCTGAATTGAGTAGTGTTCCTTTTCTGACTGTGGGATATGGGATGGAACTTCTCTGGAAACACATTCAATGACCATCACAGTTTGAGGTGACTTGTTCTTCATGACATCTGAAACTTTATAGCCACCTGCTGTTCTGCATATTGTGAAACTAGTCCTGAGTTAGAGCATCATCAGCTTAACTGAGTGTTTGACTTAATGAGTTGCTTGCGTTACATGAGGCAGTTCTCTTAGTCTTGGTGGTGAGTAGTTAACCAAGTCTTATATGAAGAGTAGTGAAAAATCCTTGTTCAGTACTCGCTTCATAGTCATCACTTTGATGCTCATCTCTCTCGTCAAAGTTTGCATTGCCTAGATCATGTCACACAACTTTTTCTTTTTTATTTTCTCAACAAGTTCTGTCAAGTCAAGCCATAATTTTTCCAGCTGGGAAGCAGGAGGAAAAATTAGGAAAAATAAAAATACTGATAGAACAGGTTAAACAAAAAAATGGCCGAACAGGGAGGAAATCACTGATAAAGCAGGGTGATAAAAATAGAGAAGCAGGAAGAGAAGAAAAATAGGAAATCTCTGACATAACAGGTTGAAAACAATGAGGGAACAGGTAGCAAAGGTAGAGAAAATAAAAAATTACAGAACAGGGGTACAAAAAAAATGGGACAATAGTAAGAGAAGCAGAGGGAGGGAAAAAAATGAAAATCACTCATATATGATGGGCGTATCAAAAGTAATATTTTTTTTTCACCTGAATGGATCAGAGGAGATTGCAAATTGAATTGTTGTAATGACTGAACTTATGCATTCTTCATGACCTGAAAGTTTCATCTCTCTGCTGCAGATATTGATGGTGTGAGACTCTAAGAAAGCAACCCCTGTCATTGACGTGCAGAGATGTGAAACTGAATTCCTGGCAAAAGTGCATTGAGAATGGTGGTGACTATGTAGAAAAATAAATTCTGGAGCATAAAATGTTGCTTGTTTTAATGGTATCATTCCTGTCTTCATAGTGCTTCAACTTTTTGAGTTAAAAAATAGGAGGTTTTATTTTGGAACGAATTTCATAATAGAAAGCAATAAGAAAAACAATGAAAATGGAAACTTACTGATAGGTTGAAAAATGAAATGGAGAAAAGGTAGAGGAAATACAAAATCACTGATATGATCAAAATCATTGCATTGTGAGCAGCAATTTGAACTAATCTCTGGTGGGAACAGTGTCTCTCCAAAAAAACTTACAGATTTAAGCAGGTCTAAAAAAACAGACATAACAACTTTTGTTGCTGCTATAGACCAAAAACGTTGAGAAAACCTATCTAGCATGAACCACTATGCGTAAAGAGTCTTTTTTTTTTAAGCAGATATCGTGGTTTTTGTTACTAACAAAAAATGCCTCATCTTATTCTTCATCAGACAACAATGGTTTATCATTGATCACCTGAAGTACCTCTGTTGAGGAATGTTCTTGGCAAGTATTATAATCTTTATGAGATATGGAATTACCCACACGTTTAACTGACTTCATATCTTTTTGCTGCAGTTGAAAGTACATATACCTAACTAGAAATGCCTGTCAGAAAACATTTATTTGAAAGCATGTGCAACAACTTTCTGCCAGTGATAAGAACAATTTGTATAAATGCATGACTACTGTTTCTGATGACATCGTTTACTCAATTGTTCTGTTTGCAATAAGCACATAAAACTCAAGGTCTCTTTTGAAAGTATATGAATAGACATTAGTGATGCATTTAAAAAGTATATTTTCCTTTCATATAAATGAATAAATACAAAGTTTATTTTCATTTTTTACAACTATATAAGCATTAAAGCATTTGAATCAATAATACAACATATTATTTACCTCTTTATCAACAAATTAGACACAAGGCCACGTCTAGTTTTATGAAGTCAGTGCACACTAGCCTACAAAAATGTCTGAGCAGTCCTGCTGGTATTCCCTAGCAGGCCTGCCCAAAGCGATTGGCAATGAACTAACCCTCTTCTCAAAGAGAAGTTAAAGCCTAGGAAGGTGGAC
This sequence comes from Euprymna scolopes, assembly GCF_053919585.1. Lineage (NCBI taxonomy): Eukaryota > Metazoa > Mollusca > Cephalopoda > Sepiida > Sepiolidae > Euprymna > Euprymna scolopes. The sequence goes on from NC_136509.1 coordinate 66,416,954, forward strand.
CATAAACAGAACAGCAATCCACCAGCAATAAAACCAGGGAGGTGATGGTGGTCCAGTGGTTAATGACAAAGACTGACAACCTAGATGTGTCAAGTTTGAACCCAATTTGTTCCACAGAAACACTTTTACTTACGGATGATGGCAACCTTCACATGGTCCCTTTTGTAAGTACTTGATATCCTTCTAGAAAGAATTCTAAATTGAAAGATATCAAGGAAATGAATGTCAACAAAAACATCATCATGAATGATGCTGCTCCTCCTCCCCCTCAACAACAACAACGTGTAGTAATTGTACACCAGACTTTAGACCCATCAATGTAAAAGTAATAGTGCCATTACTAGTAACCAGACCTTAGATAACAATAAAATATTATCCGAGCTATAAATAAACATGCCGCAATAGTTACGCATAATGACCTACATTTAACTATATAAGAAAACATCCCAAAGAAACAATTCATTATGCCTCCTCTGCGGAAAAGACGCCACACAAAACTAGAATTCACAGTACCTGGATACAAATTTCTAGGACCAGGGACAGACCGCAAAAAATTTTAAAACACTCCACGAAACAAACTCGATCTAGCAGCAAAATTACACGAACTTGCGTACGAAACAATTAGGACACAGGAATCATCAGAACTGCTGCTCGTACTGCTGTCAGGGCCAAACACGCACTGGGATTGGACAAGTATTTCCGAGATAATACCGCCGTTGGCAGCACTGACAATATACATAGGCCGCAAATGGACGAGGGTACTAATGAACAAAACTCGGAATCGGGATCTAACGGATGGGTGGTATCCACATCGGACCCGGCCTGCCCACAGCAACAGGAAACATCCAACGAACATACACACTAAAAAGAACATTCAAAAACATGATCAAAACCAGCAACATGAACGCATACCTTCAAAAGATACGAAAGTAACGGAAAATACCAATACTTCGGCGAATACGCCTGAGCTCAACCAGAATCAAAGGACTACATCGTACCATACTTTATGACAACATGGGTAAAACAAAACGAATGGGAGGCAATCATGAACACAGCAACGGCATACAGAGTAAAAAGTATAGGCTTCGAAATCAACGACGTCATCTGCGGTCGTCTCCTCCTCAACAACAACAACAACAATAGCGTGTGACTGAAGAACGCTGTATCATAAATCAATAATACAACATAGTAATTGGAAATACTGTTATAGAGCAGAGACAAACATTTGTATACTTAATTTACGTAATTATTTTTGAGTGGTTCATAATAAATTAATGTTTGTCATTTTATTGTATTCTTTTTGTCATACATATAGTTTTGTTGATTTCTTTTTGTGTTTTTGCTATCACAAATTAGACCAGATTGCATACTGACTTGAGCATTCTCATGACAGTTTCGTGAGTCTTACTACTTCCGTGCTGGCTCATGACAAATTGAAAGTGAGTGGTTTTGTCTCCGACACCATCACTAGAAAATTGCAGTACAGGGCCAACAGGTTCCCTCTATCTGATTTGAATTTTCAACAGAGCACCACTTTCCTAGATACATAGCCTTCATCACTGTTGAGGAATCTCATATGGAAACTCTCCAAAACCCAGAGGGAGGATAACAGGAGTTGCACCTTGCCGAAAGGTAACCTGGAACAGTGCAAGGCAGAAGTGTTCATCTCCTTTGAGGTATTATATATATCTGCTTACCTTTTGTTATTAACAGTAATCATCAAAGTGATTTAATTTAAAAAGGATAACCATAAAACTTTTCTTAAAATATTTATGGTGATTGTCCAGAATTTTCTCTAGATTAAAAAATAAAAATAAAGAAAATCTTTGTAATGTACACACCTGTGATGGAACAAAAAAAAAACACATTCCAAAAATCATGTAAATTGATCAAGTAGTTCTATTTTTAAAAAGAAAATCATTGTTAACCAATTTTATGCGATTAATTGGAAACTAAACATTACAAGGCTGATCTTTCAAGTTTGAATAATTGTAGAATTATCTGCCCTTATTTATTCAAGATGGTGACATGAGACCAGTCCCTTTTTGCTTACTCATAAAATTTGGTATTCTTAATAAAAATAAAACTACTTTATCAATTTATATGCTTTTTGAAATATGATATTTTTTTTCTGTCATAGATATGAACATCATGCAGATGTTTTTTAATTTTGTTTTTTAATATATGGTGAATTCTGGACAAGAATCATATTTGTTTATAAATTTTCAAGAGAAGTAATTTAAAGTAAACTAATATCGCTGGCTAAAAAGAAAGATATACTGACGAGTCATAAACAAGAAAAAGTCATAAAGAGCAGATAGAGTGAAGGTGATACCTTTCTCTTTCTTTAATTGTAAGTAAATAAGACCACTCTACACATACAAATGTCCAGGTTAAGTGATTTCTTCTTTCTTTTTAGTTTTTTTACAGTCTGATTGAAAAGATAAATAATTTGTTATCAAAATTAGCAAAGTCTTAGTATCCATCTGTTTATATGAATACATGCTTCAGTTTTGTGTTTACAAGAAACTTATGAATGAAATGTTTATTATTTCAAATTTTAATTTCAAATATTTCGATTAGCAAACTTTGTGAACTGAGAGCAAATTCAGCTTGGTTTTGATAAGAATCGATTTCTACATCCTGTACTTTATTCTGAAAACACATATGACACTTACCTTCGAGAAACTCTCGGAGCACTAGAAAGACAAAAACAAAGCAGAAAATCATATTAATAACAAGCAGTATAAATAAGAGATGGATTTCTCTATAAGGCATGTTAAAAAAGCTGTCTATTATGATTCATGAGATTATGAAAATGCAAGTTTACAAATTGAACTATTCTAAGCTTGTGGGTGTGTGCATTAGTATCTTTGTTAAAATTATCTGCTTCCTTTCAACACTGACCTTAATGTTAACCACATAATCTCAGTCAATGCTGTAAAGAGATTTTCTATACCAAACGGCATGCTTTCAGTTAGAATGATAATCACTTCTAACCGAACATAAAACAACAGATCAGGCTACTTAAATTCCTGATTAGTATTCAGAGCCAAACCGAAACAAACAACTTCCCTTGCCATGTTTTGTTCAAATCTGTATGATATTGTCATTTAGGATAGACCACACAGCCAATCTACTTAAAAAATAATGGACTGTTTTACCACTGGACATAAAAACTTACTGACCAGGATATCTAGAGAGAAATTAATTTTGTAGAATTTAAAGTAGTCTGATTTCTAAGCACACATTCCTCTTTTCAAAATCCCAATGTATTTTCAACTTCTCCAATTTCTTGGGTGATCTTTTCTATTCACTAATATTTTTCCTGCTGCAGTTCTGCCGCCTGCAATAAAATGCATCTGTGCACTTCATTAAACATGCAGCATCACACATATTTGTACTAGTACAACAATACTACATCCAAAAACTAACCCTTTTGCTTGCTTTGTTGGAATACATATAGACATACAGTTATAAATAGGCAAAAGTTAAAACCTGTTGCCAAACTTAGATATACAATTCAATATTTATTTAAAGTGTTATGTATATCGGTGATCAGTGAAGAAGAAATCCTTCTAGACTGAGGCAATTTTTATGCATAATAAAATCACAAGTATAAGCAACAAGCATAAACAAGATTTAAAAAATATATTATTTTATTCACATACCTTTTTATAACTTTTATTTTTATAAAGACAAAATGTAGTATCACAGGATACAAATCTTTTTATAACTTTTATTTTTATAAAAATGAAATGTAGTATCACAGGATACAAATCTTTTTATAACTTTTATTTTTATAAAGATGAAATGTAGTATCACAAAATACAAATCTTTTTATAACTTTTATTTTTATAAAGATGAAATGTAGTATCACAAAATACAAATCTTTTTATAACTTTTATTTTTATAAAGATGAAATGTAGTATCACAAAATACAAATCTTTTTATAACTTTTATTTTTATAAAGATGAAATGTAGTATCACAGGATACAAATCTTTTTATAACTTTTATTTTTATTAAAAGAAACTGGCTATTAGCTTACTTCTCTACAAGGGCAAATTAAATACAAGTAAGTTTTAGCATCTGAAATTCTCAGTTATAACGTTGGTTTTTAATGTTTTGTAATTAATATAGCTCACTCTTTTTGTTTATTTATTCATTTTTTATTATAACTATAATTATTATTAGTTTTATTAAAAAGTTCTGTAAATATATTTAAAAAAAAAAAACTCAGAAAGACACCCATTTATTTAAAAATATGTTTTGTTTAAATATGTTCGTTTTTTTACTTACATTAAAAAGTTTTGTGTAAATAGAAGAAAGTTTTTTTTTTTAATCCTTAAAAGTTTTGTAAATATTTAACATTAAAAAAATGTTTTGTAAATATATATTTTTCTTTTAAATCTTAAAAAGTTTTATAAATGTATTTGAAAAAATCTTGCTCGCAAACATTCGACCATATCTGCTATTTGACGTGTTTAAAAACACCTAACGCCAATGTCAAGGTCGAACCATGGTGTTACTTGAAATGTGCGCCCGTCCTCTTCTGCTACAGGGTCTATTCTTTATTTGGTCTGTTTATCTATTTTTAAGCATATAACATTTTTGACGATCATTTAATGCCAAAATAGTAAATACTTTACTTTATTTGACATTATAAACAGAAATTGTTAATTTGTGGCTTTGTGGGTGTTTAGCTTTCAGTCATTATCAGCTCAAACTTTCTTTTTCTTCCAGGTTTTACAATGTTTTTCCTTTTTGAAGGTGTTTTAGGGTTTTACTATTTGACTGTTCTTGTGTGAGTATTCTTGTCCATTTTTAGACTCTAGTTTGTCTTTTCTTTTGGTTGCTTACAATATTATTTGGATCATTTTTATTGAAGGGAGATTTTTAAATTATTTGTGACAAAATAATTAACATTTCTATGCAGTTTAACTCTTTCTTGCCTGATGCTATTTTGTTAAAACTGGATTGTTTTATCTTTAATCTTATTTTTAGCTGAAGGTAGATTATGGGTTAGTGTCTTTGTTCAAGAGTTATTTTTAGCTGAAGGTAGATTATGGGTTAGTGTCTTTGTGGCAGTGAATGTTATATTTAGATATAGACTCTTGATTAGACAAAAGTTCAAATAAGTACTTTCCTTCAACTAATCAAAATACAAAAAATATTAATACAAAAACAAAAACACAACATTCTTCTGTTTCATTTTTCTAATATATATATAAATATATATATATACAACAAAAACAAATGACAAAAGTATATCTTCCAAATTTCATGATGTTACAATTTATTCCTTTATGTTGACATTTATAATTCTTGACAGTAACTGTTTCGTAGTGCAAAATAATTCGTTTAATTATTATATCAATCAATGAATCTATTTTCCCCTTAACTCATCAGAAGAAATATCAACTATTAATCCACAAAAAGAAAATAAAATGCATTTGGGTATGATTACAAAATCCGAAAATTGGAAGAGAAGTTGCAATTATCTTTTATTTTATCTTTTATTACGCCATTTTAAATTGTCGAGTAAAGTCACTAAAATTTAAATTTCTGTATTAATAAATTGTATTCATTTTGATATGCACTAAAACTATTGTATTTAATATTTTATTAACTTATTACTTATAATTAAGCTATATATATTTACTTAGATAATATTAATAATTGTAATATATATAACATATGTCTATATATTTATTTGATTTTATTCAAAACAAGTAACAAAATATATATGTTCTATTTCTGGTTATACCAATTGTTTATTTCATCTGAATTTTATATCCACATATAATTCAGATTTATTACTATTTTAATTAAATTTATTATAACATATATTGTAATTTTTTATTGTCATTTAATTATTTTTCATTAATCTTACTTAATTTTAACATTAAATTTCCCTTTGTAATATTTTATCATAATTTGTTTACATACAGTTAAAAGCTCGATAATTCACTTTTAAATGAATTGTTTCCCTTTATCAAAACCTACTTATATGAAACGATTTTATGATATTGATAAATAATATATTTATCTAGTTTTATTATTTTATTATATATTATTTATTAATCCAATTTGTACTATAAATTGAAGTTAATTATTTATTCAAATTAAATATTAACATTTAAACCATTTCAGTATAAAATAATCTATATTTATGAGTTTTATTTACCAATAATCACAGTTAAATTATAATATTCGAATGAACGATTAGCTGGTGTGTCTATTAGTTATCCTTCCATAATTATAATTCATCTACTAATTTATTGAATTCAAATATATCCGAATTTTTATTTTTTTTAACTGTATCCTAATATACTGAAATTAGATCACATACTTAATTTATTTTAAATTTTATCCATAAATTCTACAGTAACAATAAAATTATTTGATATCTGTATAAATATCATTAAATTGTGATTATTATCTACAAATATTTTAGTTTAATCTATCATATATTCATTAATTAATTTGCATATTTTGTTAAATTTTTTTATAATTTTTTAATTTATATCCATTAATAAAAACATTTTTATTATAATTTGAGCTACTATGTATTTATAACCTATTCAGCTTAATATTAAATTTTATTTACTTAATTACTACAATTTTATTTTTTATTTATTTTATTTATTTATTTTTTTATATTTTAATTATTTTGAAAGTTTTACTTTAAGAAATAACTTTTCCTGTAATTGTTACATTCTAATATTCTTCAATCAAGTATTAATAATAATTTCTCAAACTGGTTAAATTAATTAGTACAATTTTTATTTAACTTAAAGAAATCCTAATTCCAGTTTTATTTGTGTTTAAAAGTACATTAATCATATAATAATATATTATTTTAATGAATTAAATGAGTATTTAAAATAATATTTAAGTTTTATTCTCATTTTGCCTCTAATTTACAATTGTTAATGTAATTTTAACATAATATTTTATAGTCTCTTATCCTACTATTTACCATTTTTATTTGAAATTTTAATATAAACTCATATTTAACATGTTTAAATGTTGCAATTAGACTAACAGCTAGAATATTTCAAGCTCCATACCCTAAATTCCGTATGTTAATTTGATAGTTTAATATATTTTAACCTATAATTCCAAACTAAAATTATTAACATTTAATTAATGTAAAAAAATTTTTACTACTACTACTACTACTACTACTACTACTACTACAACTCTCTTTCATGTTCATATTTACTCCATAGATATATCTTATTATAACTAATGTTTTATATCTTTTTTTTATTATCACATTTGGTTGATTTTGGAGGTCAACACACTAATCATATAATACTTTCTTATTTCAATTAAATGAGTATTTAAATCAACATTCAAAAATTTAATTCTACTTTTATTTTATTGTATTATGATTTTTAAAAATTGTTATTGTTATTCCAGTATTCAAGTTTCTTGCCAATACACAATAGGCTGCAGCATCATTTGGGGCGACTGTAGTGGTACGAACAATTTGCCAAACCGATCGCTTAACAGTATTCTTACACTAGTCCATTTACTTTTTAATTTATCTCTATATAAATAAAATGAACTCATTTTTTCCCGTCTGATTTTGACATTAATAGGATTAAAAATCAAGATATTTCATGCAAATATAATATGCACAAACGGCAGAACAATATCTGAGGTGTGTTATAAGCTTATTATTTCTCAAATTCCTCGATAATCTTAGATTTCTATACTTTTTCTGCTGAGAAGTCACGGCCAAAATCAGTTAAGATCAATGGAAGTGGTAAAATATTTTCTCTCTAATAAATTCCTCCTCCCCCTGCCACCACTTAACACCGTTTGGGGATTGTTCACAAGGAACAGTTGAGAAGAGAACACCGGTTTGGCTTCGTAGTTCTTTCATGTGAAGTTATTTAAAATCACTAAACTAAGCTGCAGTGCCCTGTGGCGTAGTGGTTAGCGTGCTGGACAATTCACATTATATTTTCACGTTCGCGCCGACCTACCGTAGTCGTTTTTTTTTTGTTTTTTTTTTTTCCTAAACAACTGGAATGGACTTTTCTTGGTGGCCGAACTGTTAACGTTGCAGATGTTTTTTTTTGTTTTTTTTTCACACTTTATTTTCCTACTTTTACTCATAACTCCGGGTTTGATCCTTCCTACTTACCTACCATAACATTTTTTAAAACTCCCCCCCCCCCCCGTCCCGGAAACAAACACTCGGGCAACGCCGGGTACCCCCGCTAGTATATAATAAAAATATATTTAACATGTCCAAATATTGAAATTAGGTCAATTCTGAGAATATTTCAAGTTTCATGACTTCTATTGCATATGCTAATTTCATATTTAATTCATTAATTACATATAATTATAAAATACAATTATTAGCTCTGGTTATCAGTTTTAAATTAAATACTAAATTATGTAAAATATATCATATTTTCTTTTCTAATCTATTCTAAATATATATCTGATTATAACTAGTGTTAATATTTGCCATCGTTATATTGTTAGATTTGGTTTATTCATTTTGTTTATTGCGATTTACGATTTCCAGTTTATTTTATCTTATTTGCTAAATCTCAATCACTATTTGTGGTTATTAATTCTCGGGACGTATGACATATACAACTTAATTGAAAATAAAGTCATGAATTTGTGATTTTGAACAAATATTTTGAAAGTTCAGATGCAGCAGCTCCTCTTCTTTTTTTAAACAATGGAAATGGGAAGAGAGTCACCCTTAATTTTTCTTGAGAGGTGGGGCAAGAGTAGAGGCACTGCTATTGTGGTTTTTTTTTTTTACAAAGGTGTCATCACATATCAAGGCCCTGGGGTCACTAGAGGATAAGGCTTAATGTGTGTATGGCAGTTATTGGATCATTAGGACAGTGGTGAAGTAATCGTTTGTGGTGGAAATTTGATATAATCAGATTATTAACGAGGACAGTTCAATAAGAACTTGTTTTCATTGGACTTGAAGATGGCAATGTTGTAGTCAGCTGGAAAACAGACCAGCAGAACAGAGTTTCACAGGCGGGCTGTTCTTGAAATGAAGCTTTATTTACATAATCCACATTTAGGTTTAGGCACTGACAGAGAGTGGGGGAAATTATTGATAGTAATTTTGGCTAGACAAGTGTTTTTTTTTTGTGAAAGATTGGCAGGGGGGACATAGATTGGAGCTCAGTAAAACACTTGCTATGAAAATAATGAGCAGAGATAGGCTTACAGCTAAAGAGTAAAATTGGCTTTCATTGTTTCATACCTGGAATCGGACAATTTTTGTGATGGGTTTTTAAGCATTTCTAATAGATTGAAAGTAACTTGTTGTTGTGTCTTCCATGACTTGTCTGTCTCTGTGCTTACTGTCTCTGGTTTGAAGAAGACAGGCTTGTTCTCAGCATCAAGTTGAATTTCAATATCTGAAAACAACAAATTATATAAATATATATATATATATACATATACTGATAATACCTTTAAAAATAAACTAAGCTAGTTGGCTGTTGAACAGTAAGGGACAAAAATGTTTAAAACAAGAAGCAATTTTGAGACGATCTTATCTTTTATTGTCTTAAAGATAAGAAAATAAAACATTAAATCAGCACATTTATTTGCAATACGAATTGAAGACATGTAATTTTTCTACATCTGTTTCCGTTTACCAAATGTTCGATACTTTCTTTTTTGTCTGGCTCTGCTTAAAGCAACATGTCATATTTAAACAGGTTTCTCCAAATAGGTCAATATTTTATCTGATGTTTGTCCAAGATTTGTGAATTGTGATTACAAAGGCAGATGTTAGTTTTATTATTGTACTAGCTGTACCCTGCCATGCGTTGATGTGGCTCAATTTAGTGTAATGGAAAAGTCTAATAAAAAGATAAAATGCATGTTTCTTATATTCTTAGTACAGCAATCCACTCCAAAAAGTGAAAAAAAAAAAGTGAAAATGTAAAAGAAAGTGGTACTCTTGCAGAATTGGATATGGATTCTCAGGAGTTTCCGTCCAGCATAGCTTGGACTTGACTAACAATCAGTGAATTAAGCCGAATGTTGCTAAAATGTTGAACTGCTAAATCGAGTTTTTTATTTTGTTTTTTGTATAAAAAAATGTGAGTTTTTAATTAGTATTTGGGTGAGGTGGGGGGGGGGGCGTTATAATACACAGATTCGAAAAAGTTGTCCCAAAACAGACAAATGAAAGCAAATGGAAGGTAATTTACGTTTCTACCTATGGGTCTTTAATGGACTGATTCTTTAGTGTTTTTATTTAATGTAAAATGCTTAATCAGCTCGAAAAAGACAGTGTTTATTGATGAATTTGAAAAAGACAAATGATTGCGGACTATGTTGAATATGTTAAGATTGGGAAAATAAGTTAAAAACTATACAAAACAGTGTCAGAAACCCACCGAATATATGTTACCGTGACATAGGCTGACATATTCAGTTTGTTTCTGACAGTATTTTGTATATTGTTTTAGTTTTAACTCACTTTCCCAAACTTAACATAATGAACAGTATCTGCCACCATTTGTATTTTTCAAATATACCAATAAACACTGTTTTTCGAGCCAACTAAACGGTACATTAAATAAAAAGGGTTTGTATTACTAAACACGGATACAAAAAAGTTGTCAAAAACTAAATATATAACAAATAAATGTTATCAAATGTAAGATAAGTTACTTTTCTACCTAACTAGATAAGATTTTAGTGTTTTTATTTAATGTAAAATGGAAAAAGTGGTTTTCAAGATGAAAATTGTCCAAAAATATTTACCTTTTTATAAGCTCAAAGGCTAGGATTTTTTTCTTTGTACGTCCATCACAAAAAAGTAACAAAAAGTTTTCCTACTTTACCTCGTGTGGGAATACTGAAGTTTTTTTCTGGATTTTAAATAAGCATATTGTGGCTAAACAAACTGGATAAAAATTTGTACCTGGAAACTTTCAGTTTAGGAAAATTGCTGTGATGGATGTACACTAATTTTTGTACGTCCATCACAAGAATTTTTTTTGATGGTAATGTGCTTATTTTAAAGTATCTTTTAAGCATCCTAACAGTTTGGAGAAAGGTTTTTATGCTTTTTATAAAACATTATATATAATAAGAATCATTTACTAGTTTTTAAAGCATTATAATTTAAACCTTTTATCTAAATAACAAAAACTGCTCTCTTCATAAAAAGCAAAAAGTTACAGTTACGAGAGATGGTGAATGGTAAAAACGAGAAAAAAACTTTGCAAATAGGATACATACTCATGTCGTTAAGATGCATATAAACTCTTCACAAAAGAGTTTGAAGAAGTCACAATCGGCCTTTCAAAATTCTGCTCTCTTAGGCCCTTCCAAGTTAAACTTTTTGATCAAATACCACATAATGTTTGCGTTTGTCAATACCATGAAAATATTCGCCTTATTCTTACAGCCCTTGAATAGTTTACCAATTTGTCATTAACATTTTCAGCCTTTGTTGGGCAAGTCACATGCGGAGAGTACAATAAGGACTGTATCTACCGTAAATCTGACGATTGTAGAAATTCCATCAAAATGTTCAAACCATCACCTGAAGATAGACAAACTCTGATCAAGTATCAACAATGACAAAAACCAGACAAACCTGCTGAAAAAATTCCAATTTCAGCAACTGTCAATGACGTTTTTGATGCCCTGGAAAAGCAAATGAATACTTTTCTTGTGCATAGGTACATCAAAAGAAAATAACAAGATCACTTTACTAATCTTTTTGAAGAGTGCAATGGTTTTCTCAGAGATTGCATCCATTGTCAACCAGAATAAGATTCAATCTGCTCATTGGTCTCACCAGCAAGTCACCATTTTCATTGGTCATATTTGGGTTAGCCAAAATGTCAAGGAGAGCTTTGCCATCGTTTCTGACAATTTAGACCAGATGAAAGAGGTTGTATACACCTTCATGTCAGAGTTACTTGATTGTATCAGTAAAAAGTATGACTCCATAAAGTTGTTGAATGTTTTCACATCTTCACAATTCAAACAACGATTCCTGTTTTCAAGCCTTCATGAATGGGGAAATGAATACAATTTCAAAATTATTTGGAATTTTTTTGCAGCCTCGCACGGTAAAGGTGCAGTTGATGGAATTGGTGGTACTGTTAAGCGATCGGTTTGGCAAATTGTTCGTACCACTACAGTCGGCCCAAATGATGCTGCAGCTTATTGTGAATTGGCAAGAAACTTGAATACTGGAATAACAATAATATTTATATCTAGTGACAAAATTAAAGAAAGATGTGCTCCAAGACTTCCAGTATGGGAAAAAAACCTTAGTCGTGACTGACACCATGAAGTTGCATTGCATCAAAGCTCGAAATTCTTGGCAACTTAAGGTAGCAACATTCTCAAAAGATGAAATCTTCAAAGTTGAACACACATTTAACGCTGCTGAAAAAAGTAACAATGAGTGACATGAATGATGGAATTCCTAATCCTGAACAAATAATACCTGACAATGTTGTCATAAACATCCACAACTGGATTTTAGTTTTGTATGAGGGTGAACAGTTTACCGGTGAAGTCAACAATGTTATTGCAGACAAAGATTTTGAGGTATCTGTGATGTACAAATCAGGAAACTTATGGAAATGGCCAAAGAAAGAGGACAAGATCTTTTACAAGAAAGAGAACATTGTCCGACAAATCAACCCACCAGCAGTTGCCGTAATGCGAGGGCAATTTTCATTTGATGAATTATGAATTATGATTTTTTTCTACAGGAGAACATTATTTTTGTTTCATTTGTGTTAGTTTCCATTTGTACTTACAAGTCATTTTTAACATAAGGACACTTCTTAGGGCATTTAATACTATTTTGTTAAGATTTGTTTAGAACAGTACTGTATGTCTGTCACAGAATTTAAAATGCAATTTTGATCCCAAAAATAAACAAATTTAAGAAGTGTTACTTTTTTTAAACAAATAACCTATATCATGTCATGAATATCGAATTTTATTAAAATAATGTCTATATATATTTTATTAAAATAATGTCTATATATATTTTATTAAAATAATATCTATATATATTTTATTAAAATAATATCTATATATATTTTATTAAAATAATGTCTATGTTGGTGAGAGTGAGCTATGTAGTCTTTAAACCCCCTTAACATGGAAAGTTTGATAGCTCTATGTCAAATAATGTGAGCATGCATAGGATTCTCAGATATAAGTGACACCACTGGGGCCCCATCCCCGTTGGTGAGGGTGAGCAATGTAACCTGTTAAAACCTTCCCCAACCCATGGTGGGTTATCCTGACAAATTTGGTAAGTCTACAATGTACATCAGAGAGTGACACCCACTGGAGCCCTCACCCTCGGTGGTGGGAGTGAGTGGCGTAACCCTTCAAAACTTCCCCTTTCCTTGCTAAATTTATAAGTCACCCCCTCCCCTTTTATTTTTTGTTCCACTTTTTTTTCTACACAATTTCATATTACGGTTTTTTGTTGTTTTTTTATGTTATTTTTTAAAGACTCCCAGTCAGCTTTATACTAACTGCAATCAAATAATCCCGGGAAACACCAGGCTGAGTCAGTTAGTTTAAAATAAAGTTCTTCATTATCACAAAAATGTTTAAGATAATTAAGTAAAACAAAAATATTTCAATTGAAACAAAAACTAAAAAAAATCAAAAATTATTCTAAGAATAAAATTTTTTATAATGAAATCTTATTAACATAAATCTTATTATAATACCAAGTAACAGAAATACGTTTTTTTTTTAAATTTTTTGTGTATATCCAAACAAGTAAATAAAGCAAAATAAAACTGTAAACGAAAGTTTAAATATGAATAAAATTACAAATAAATATAATTACAGAGGACATGACAGTTTGTGGTTTTACAATTTTTAATCTATGTTCAGTTTATAATCTCAGCACTGATTGGTGCACGCATTCGACTTCCTTTCTGGCTTACCCAATTAGAGGCCATCTCTCACGTGAGCTGATCACATGACAGAAGTTGATAAAAAGGGTTAACATACGGTTCACTCCCTCTTTTGTTGATCAGGACATGGCACCAATAACAATTCCACGTGGTTCGAACTAACCCAAAAAACTTTTGTCTTTGGGTGCAACATCCTCCTTCCTCAAGCCTTTGGCCCTCAGTTCGCCTTTGATATAAAGATGCACAATACACCCTGGCTACCACCAGTTCCCGACTTCAACACCTGTGTATGGTACATATATATGAACTCTTTTCTCAAACAGAACTTTTGTCTTCGTCCATACTTATGGACTTATTCTATTACTAATACTTTTCACTTTTCTATTCCTCTTTATTAGCACCATAATGAAGATAATAAAGTTGTTTTAAAGTGTTAGAATGAAACTTTATCTTTTTATACTACACAAGCACAGATTTCACAGTTGTAAGTATAATTAACAATTATTTATAATTATTATTATTAATTAACAATTAAAATTACACAGCATGGCAAATACTCGCCTGAGCTCCAATCTATGGTCCCCCTCACCAAACATTCACGAGAAATACTCGTTTGGCAGTAAACACTATCAATAATTTCCCCCACCCTTTATCTGTGCCTAAACCTAAACGTAAATTCCATGAACAAAGCTTCATTCTTTCTAAGAACTACACACCTGTGGAATTCTCTTCCGTTTATCTGCTTTCCAGCTGACTACAATGTGGCCGTCTTCAAGTCCAATGTAAACAAGTTCTTGATGACCCATTCTCCTTAAGTTATCCAATTTACTATATTTACTCATCTAATGATTACTATGATATTGTCCTTTTGACCTATGTGTGTCGCTTTTTTGTTTTTTGCTAGTATGTGATTCACACATCGATTACGTTTTTTTTAGTTCAGAAAAAGTTTTAGTATCATTATCTCTAGATTTTAAGACTTAAGGGCACATAAAAGTGGTGCAAAATTGTTCTGTTTGAGAAATTAATTTTACTAATCCTGGGACGGGTATATTTCTACATTTTGTACAAAAATATACAGAAGCTTAGAAATATAAAACAGACAAAAATCAATGAAAAGAAAGTTCAGCAATTGCCTACTGGAATGGTGCTATAGAATATGCCCTATAAATTGATATTTCCTTTGGTGTAGGTTGCTGCAAAAATTAAACCTGTTTCCTCATGGAAGCTACAAAAAGATGTATCAGAAAGACGTACCTACATTTTGAATTGTTATAAAGTAAGTGTTTCTTAAGATTCATTTAATTTCAAAAATGTATTATAACTTACATCTCTTTATTGTATTGCCACGTTCTCAAAATGTCCATTTTGTTCCAGACACTGCTGACAACATGACGCAATGAACTCGCACATATCCTGAAACAATTTCTCTGGTATTTGTATGTAAGTTTCAATTACTGCATTTTTTGACAACTGTTCTGAGCTTTATAACATAGACCAGGGGTCGGCAACTCATTTAACCTCGTGGGCTGGATCGTGTTATAATAATAGGTAGTAGCAAGCCAGACAAAGGCCATTAATAAAAAATTAAGGAAAATTACATATGCAAATCCCTGTCAACCTAAATATTTAAAATCATAATGAAAATAAACATTGACAAAATCAGAAAAACAAAAGAAAATCTAAAATTAAAAAGTACCTAAAAAAATTAGTTTTTTGTCAAGGAACATCAAAATCCTTTAAAGTGAAAAAAATTAAATGTTGTGGGAACACACACACCTTTATAACCGCTAAGATGGACTTGTCCATTAGGCATATAATCAGCAAGTCTAGACCGCTCAATGTGAACTATCTCAATGAGAAGTATAGAGATGACTCCCCACGGACTTACTAACCTTTTCTGTACCACTAACCCTTGCTTGATATAAATGTTCTTCTTATTCTCACCAAGTCACCGTGTTCCTACTTTCACCTTTTCCGACTCCACTACAATGGCGACACTACACTTAACAAAACTGAAATGGTTGCAATTATGTGTATGTTTGAAACTGTTATTGAAAATTGTACCACACACGAATTACACACACACACACAAACAAAAACCATATATACGAGTATAATATATATTATAGAATTTATATATTATATATATATAAAAGTATAGATATATGTATATATATACTTATAGAATATATAAGTACCCATATATACGAATACAAATAATTGTAAACATACCCACTTATGTACATACACATATGGTATCATCAACAAATTCAGGAGGCATGTATGTATAATGTATGCATGTTTAACTGTCGTTAGATTTTTGCATATCAGTTCCTTTCTAGCTTTTTCACTTTATTCTTCCTTTCGCTTTTGTTATCTTTTAACGCTTATAACAAATATGTATCCATTATTTGACATTAAACATAGGCAATGTGACTGCGTAAAATCAGTCAACTGGCAAATAGTCTAATATTTTTACTCTACAGAAAATGACATAACAGATTTCATTTGAAGGTCGATGATAAAAATTGAAAAGTGTAAACAGATCTGCATATTCACATTTAATCTCGTGTTGAATATACATAAAAATGATGAAATGTAGGTTGATTGATTGAGTTTTTGTAATGAAATAGTAAACCCAGACAATATATCAAAGTTATTATATTACTAAGGGTGGGGCGACAATGTGGGTGAAATTATGAAAAATGATATGTCGAAATTAGTAACATTTTCCAAGAATTATAAAAAATGATGTAGTGTGAGTAAATCGATTGGTGTGTTTGTAATGAAATAATCAGCCTAGACAATATATCAAAGTTATTATTTTAGTAAGGAAGGGCAATAAAGCGGGTCAAAATTATGAAAAAATGATTGTCAAAATAAGTAATATATCTAAGAATTATGAAAAATAATGAAATATCAGTCAATGGATTAGTGTACTTGTAATAAAATAATCAGCCAAGGAAATATATCAAAGTTATTATTTTAGTAAGGTGATACAGATTTAACAAACGGGCCAGAATAATATGATGGTGTCTTTATTCATGCTGAACGCCCACAAAATGCCCAGCAGCAATATATTACATATGAAAGATGCTGCTGTGGAGTTTCCACAGATCCCACTAGTAAAAATAATTTAAATTAACAACAGATGAATATAGGAGTTAAAAAGTATTTATTCAATGGAAAACCTTGTTGAAATGATTTGTTTATAAATACATAGCAGCAGTGTTAAGCTATCATAAATAACCAAAGAATTAATGGAAAACTTGGGGACTTATTATTAATTGAGAATGTCTCAATATTAGATTTCAAACTTGTTGATTTTAAAAACAAGATATAAAGACGGTTTCCAGTAAATTTTGTTCTAAAATTGTTCTTAGTTTGCTTCAATTTGTTCTAACATTGTCCACACTGATGAGTACTTCCAAACAAAGATGCCATCTTTTTTGTAGAGTTGCTAATTTGAAATACTTTCTGCCAGGAAAACATATTTTGTGTGAAACATCTTTAGAATTAAATTTTGATCTTAATGGATCATCCTATTGCATTTTTATCAATTCTAGTTGAAAACATTCTGATACAGTATTCACATCAAAATGGTGTACAGCAAACAAGTTGAAATCAGTTTTATGCAGACAAAAGTTTGCAAAACATGATATAAATTCGTTTTGCAAATCCTGGATTATATCATGTGATTTCCTTGCTTGTAATGATGGAAAATTTTCTTTATTTATAAGTTGATGTGTAACAGAGTGCATATTTTTATTTGTTTCTTTGTCCATTTGCAACGCTCTGTGATGCAAAAGATGTTTCCACAACACAAGTTTTTTTTCCAAAAGCAATATAATTATACATCTCATTTATAAGATGAGTTTTATCTTGAAGTAGTAAATTTAAATGATTTAAATGAGTCACTGTATCCACAATGAACGCTAAAGTAGCTAACCAATCAGAATCTAAAAAAATGTTAACTTTCCATATGTTTGGAGAAATATTGTCATATCTTTATATTAAGCAAGTACTAGTTTTAAGACTGATTCTTACCAACGTACATCATGGAAATACGCAAAGTCATTATATTCTGCTTGAGTATAAATAAGAATTGTTTAAATAGTCGATGATTCAATCCGCAAAACAGACTCAGAGTTTTCACAACATCCATAATGTTGTTAAATTTCAAAGATTTGGCACACAGTTTCTCTGGATGGATAATGCAAGAAAGTTTATGAGTTATTCCAAGGCTTTCTCTATGTTCATGTAGTAGTGTAACAAAGTCCTTTTTTCTCAGCACAGTCAGTTGTGATTCAAATAAGCTTTGATAAATCAAATTTAATTTCCGTCATCATTTTTAACAAAGCTTAAAAAATATTATGGTTTCTGTCATGGAGATTAATTGAATAAACTCTTCAAAAATATTAAAAATAGAAGTCACTCCTTGCCCAAAGACAGCAACTTGTGCAATCACTTAAGTCTATGCTCTTGAGGATACTTTCATATAAAGTTGTTTTTGTGGACAAACAATATCCAAAACTGTCATTAATCATTCTTTTAAAAATTACCATCTGTAAATGGTTTCATTCTTTTAGCATTGTATTTTGAAATTTCATGTCAGTTGTATTTGCCACATTTTCGTCTTTTCTCGTTATAAAAAAAGTTTGTTTTTATATCGAGACTCCAATCACTGAACTCCATTTTTTTTTCTTGATTATAGTAAGGTAGGTGGCAAGGGTAAGCTTTAAGGGTCACAGTTGGAGAAATGAAATAGGAAGTTGACTGAAATCACGTGAAGTTACTTCTGTCTAATGTCTGTCGCCGGTTGGTCAAATTGATTCTCAGTTTTTGTATCATATTCATCTTTTTAATTTTACTCAGAAATGGAGGTGGTTGGGTTTTAATCATGTTTTTGCAATCATAGTATTCAAATTCAGTTGAGTGGATCAGAACTTTTGTTGAATTTAAAAGCCTTGTCTCTCATGTTAAAAATCGAGTCACTGCTTATTAGGTTCTGTGGCCGGTCAAAATGCTTTCATGGGTCTGATCCAGCCTGTGAGCTGTAGGTTGCTGATCTTTGGCATAGACATTGCTTTCTACAAAGAAAGTAGGCTCTTTCTCTATGGACTGGTACATTTACTACTAGTCTCTTCCCCTTGCAGATGACCAAAAAGGAGTCTTACACTTGATAGGTCCTACACTGTCAACCAAGTTGCAATCTCTGACCCATCACCGCAATATTGCATCCCTGTGTTCGTTTTACAAATACTTTCATGGCATGTTCTCTGACAAACTCACAGCAACTGTGTCCCCTCGATATAAATACGCTCACAACAAACCTGACAAGCAGAAAAATCTCACTCTTTCACCTAGATGTCAGCAAGCCTTCAACTCATAGTTTCTTTCCTCAAAGTACTAAATTTTAGAATTCCCTCCCAGTTTCCTTCTGTTCACATGCAGAAATTCAAATGTAATGCAAACAAATATCTCACTGCACACTTACATACATAGTGCTACATAGTAGGGACCGTACACCATGAAGTAGTGATTAAGTTAACTAGTGTGAATTTTGATGAAGATCATTTTGGAGCTTCCACTTATCAAGGTTTGGAAGCCACTCTAGGTTAATAAATTGGGTAGATTGTGAGAACATGATTGGTGATGGTGGAACTTGGGTAGAGCCGCCACCACCGAGAGAGTAGGTCAGTGAACATGACAGCATAATGTCTCTTCCTGATCAACTTGTAGGTATAGAAAGTTTCTGGTATTTAACCACGTGGTCACGCTAACAGGCATAAAAAATATGGTTACCGATTGCGTTACTGATTGTCCATGGCTACCAATATGTGTTACTGATTGTCCATGTATGTTCTAAAGAGAAAGAACAATTCTCCATTTGGATAATAATTATTATAATTGCACATTGGGATAATTTTAATCTAACAAAATATAGTAAGTGAACTAGTTTTTGAACTTTTATTTTTATTGGAGAAAGTCAAATATTTCATTTTATTTATTTTTTGTACCGCAAAACAAACAATTTTTATATAATACTAGCTGTACCCTACCATGCGTTGCTGTGGCTCAAATTCGCGCAATGGAAAAAGTTCCAAAATGAGAGTATACATGTTTCTTATAGGTTTAATTTCCCATTTTGTATGGGTACACAGTTTTTGTTGTTCCATTTTCTTAGCTGATATAGAGATTTTTTTTGGCGAGGTGACTCTTGAACATGTAACATAAATTGTCCATGTGAAAAAAAACAGTCAGTGAATAGTTGTAAACCACACAATTGTAAACATTGTTCCCTTAGTTTTGTTGATGGTTATTGCAAATGACACTAAAATTAGAAAGTGCAGTTTCCTAAAGTGTAATGGTGTATCTGGTGGAATCATAGGAATGCGTGAATTGAAGATATATTCACCTGTGAAAGGTCCTATTAAGATTGTTGTTTCTATGATATTGTTTGTTAATTTTTTTTACTGCAAGCCATGTGCCATTGCAAAGCTTGGATTGATTTACATTTCACAACAGCGGATCGAGCAGTCTTTTGAGTTAAGGTTAATGCCTTCACATGGCACCAAAAAGTAGAGTATTTGAGGCAAGCATTTATTTCATCTGCTGGTGTTGATTGAGGAATTGCAGGTAACATTTGCCTGAAATCTCCTGCAAGCAATATTACTGCATTTCCAAATGGTCTGACATTACCACGCAAATCTTGCAAGGATCGACCAAGAGCCTCAAGTGATTTTTTGTGTGCCATTATGCATTCATCCCAAACAATAAGTTTACAATATTTTTCCCCACACTGGATGTTTTGGAGATGTTGAACATAAAATTATTGAAAAATTGAATGTTTAATAGTAGTTTCAAAGTAGAATAAGTAGTTCTTCTACTTGGTAGCAAGGTCACAGGCTTTCCACATGCAGCAAGGGCTAAGGCTATGTCATTTTGTCACCGAATGGCTGCCAAAATCAATTTAATTAGAAAGGTTTTATCAGTTACTCCTGGTGCTGTTCAAGGTAGCAGTAATTTCCAAATAACTTCTAATCTCACAGTAAGTAAATTAGGTGATTAAAATAGGATTTATCCATGTTTTGACAATGCCTTATTCACTGTAATTAGTTTAGGAGACTAAAATAGGATGAGGGATTAGACATGGACAGATAGAGAGGAAGATATATAGATAGAAAAGAGAAAGTGAGAGGGAAATAGAGAAAGAGAAGGAGAGAGAGATAGAGGGATTGAGAGATAGACACAGAGAGGGAAGAGTTAGAAACAGAGAGGGAGCGACACAGAGGAAAGGAGAGAAGGGGAGAGAGAGAGAGGGGGAGTTAGAGAGAGAAAGGGGCTCAAAGAGAGATGGAGAGGGTGATATAGTGAGAAAGAGAGGGAGAGATGGATGGAGAGAGATATTAAGAGAGGAAGACAAAGAGGGGGAACTACACTTCGTTTTTTTTTGTCAATTGGTAGAGGAGAAATCCTTCGTGGTGGTGGGTTTCTAACAGTATTTTGTATGAATTCATTCCAAACTTACCGAGTTCAATAGCGAGCATGCTGACATTTTTCTTTTCATATTGTATGATTTTTGAAGCAATTACACGTTTTAAAGTGAGTAAAACCACTAAAAACCTTTCCAGATAGGTAGAAGAGTAACTTATCTTGCCTTTGATAACATTTATTTGTTATATATTTGTTTTTTGACAACTTTTTCGAATCTATGTGTACGGTAATACAAACCCAAAATGTAATTAAACTTGAAAATAATATTAAAAATACTCGTGCCTACACTGCACAAGCACCCTTATTATTATCATAATAATAATAGTAATAATAATAAAAAACTGGTGTAGATGACATCGACTGGTGCTACACCAACTAGTTGTGAAGGGTCAGGGAGGATGGAAAGACTGGGGTGGGAGAGTACTAACAAAATCTCCACTGGAAGTGTGCAGTTCAAATCTGGTACCTTGGGGAGGCATTTTGTCACCCAAACCCCAGGAAACACCAATGGCCAATGCCAATAAAAAATCAGTGACAACGGCTGTTGCGATAACATGCAATCATCTGCACAAGTGGTCAAGAGGTGAAGAACACTGGAAATCTGGAGAGACTAGTTGTCACTTGGTCTCCACAGGTTACTGCCAGTGAGCTATCATTGATGATGGCCTGTGAGACAACTAATAGGCTACACATTTTAATGAAAAACATGGGAAAAAGATGGACATAGAAGAACAGAAAACCAAAACTTTAAATATAACCTCTGTATTTAAAGTAATAGTTATTTAAATATTTTAACATATAATCTTGTGGACAAAATCCAGCTTCCCAATAAGGAGCACTCTGGATAGGAACAAAAATAATCTCAGTCATGAAAGATTTCTCCTTCGCCTACTGAGGACAGAAAAGGTAAATTGTAGCATCAAAACAGATACTACACTGTGACTTTGTTCTGAAGGCCAAAAAATATGTGTTTAATGTTTCTTTAATTGTTTGTTCTCTAAATTCATAATTCAGTTTTATCAGTATTAAATTGTATATTGCTCTAAAAATTACTTAATTTTACATAGATAACATTTATATTTTATCTCTATCTCTCTCTGCATAAATAAAATGAACTCATTTTTCCCCACCGATTTTGACCTTAGTAGGATTAAAAATCATGACATTACATGCAAAAGTAATGCGTACAGACTGTAGCACATTATCTGAGGTTTGCTATAGGCCTATTACCTCTACAGTTCCTCGACAATGGTACATTCCTAAATTTTTTCCAGTGAGAGTCCACTGCCAAAATCGCTTAGATTCAATGGAAGTTGCAACATCTTTTCTCGCTATTAGATTCCTCCTTTCCCCGCTCCCCATTTACACTGCAGCGGATACGTTCACAAGGAATGGTACGAGGAAACACCTGGTTGGAATCATACAAAGTTACTTATGCCGTTTTTTTTTGTTTTTTATTTCTAAATCTTTTTTTCCTGATTTATGCTTTCTGTTTTTCCATAATAAAATAGAAATAAAAAGTTTTTTAAAGAAAATGCGAAAACGCGATTACTATTATTGTTTTCTTTTTGCTTTTTTTTTGTTAGTGTAAGACGCAACCTATGAGACTAACCAGATTTTACTTCCGGTTTTAACGACTCTAACCATGAAATCTAACTATGACCTTTACTTATTAGTACTTTCAACTCAACATTTATTTTTACATAAAGATTACAACGCAACAATATTGTGAATTCACTTGCATTAAAATTAAAACAAATAAATTCATTTAGAATTCTAGAAAACAAAAACATTCATTTAGAATTCGAGTGTGATGTGACTACTGAAACTAAACCAAAACAAACTTCACTGCGGAATTGATACTTGACCTAATTCACTTTTTAGTTAATTCATCATGTTCATTTTTTAATTGTTTTTTTTTTTACACAATTTTTTTTAATAGTTTTAGCAGATTGTTTTTATAATATTTAAACAGGGTTATGACTTCGCTTTGTTTTCATTTTAACCCCCCCCCCACCAATCACACACGCCTCTAAAAACCAGGACAACGCCGGGTACCCCCTGCTAGTATTGAATAAAGTTCAGTTTCAGTATTAATCGAACTGTGTTCCTTTTTCTTTTTAAAAATGTTTTATTGCTCTTTTTTAAATGGCCCTCATATAGTACTGACAGTCTGACAAATCGTACATTCCCTGCAATACTTTTCAGTTAACAGGCCTTCTTCTCACTCTCGGTGGCCATGGTAGAGCTAGATTATTTAAAAGAACAGCTCAACAAGAGCTCATTTATATCAGAGTTGTAGCTAGGAAGCAACTCTATGGTCTTATGTTCCACAGACGAACAGTCAATGGAATCTTCGTTTAGTTTTAGGCACAGATAGAGAGTGGGAGAAATTGTTGACAGTTGTTGTAGCCAGATGAACACTTGCTATAAATGCCTACAGGGGAGGGATTACATATGGGAGCTCAGATGAGCATCTACTGTACAAGTATCGATAGCGCAGAGACCAACTTGCAATGTTTTTTTTGTAAAAGAGAAAAAGTAGGGAGGCAAAAAGGTCCTCATCAACTAAATTTCAAAGATTGTTTTGTTTCAGGAAAGAGTACTTTTAGATGCTCCTCTCCAGATGTGGCAACAGCAATCCATGTTAGAATGTATTTGACTCTGGTACAGGTAGAGGCTTGCAGGAGTGAGATACTTTCTGGAGTAGTAGAATGATCGCACCATTATTCCAGTGATTTTAGCAATGGATCTGATGTAGGCCTTCCATTTCAAATCAGGGGTGAAGGTCAGACTCAAAAGTTTGTCGAAGCAGGGGCCTCCTCAAGACGGAAGACGTTCATTTCAACTGGGGAAAAGTGAGGATTTAAGTGTTGATGGTGAACAATAGAAGGTAAGCTTGGATGTATTAAAGGTAGCCATTTTTACCTCATTTTACTTACATGCATGAGGTCAGAAGAGAGATCTTGGTCATTGCTGGTCTTTACAGTGTTGCAGTAGATGGTAGTATCATCTGAATAGATAGCAACTATTATTCTCATGTTGGATGTCATTCCCAAAGCATTTCAGTAAAGTGCATCTTGTTAAACTTAGGAATCTTTTTGGAATTTCAAACTGAACTCTTTCTAGACATTTTAAGTAATTCTTAATTATATTCTTAATATCCTGGACACTTGATACAACGGATGCAGTGCTAAGTAATAAGCTGTCCTCAGTGACAATCTTCCGGAAGTTGAAGGCTCAATCCTTACTACAGGCCAAAAATATATATAAATATAAGATATATATATATATATATATATATATATATATATATATAGATAGATAGATACACGCATATATATATATATATATATACAGATACACATATATATATATATATATATATATATATATATATATATATATGCAGACCAGCTTAATGCGGGTACTGATCTCCCGCTTTATGATTTTTAAATCAGAGATTTGCTTCTCCTAGAAATGTTGCCTTCACTATGGCTTACGGGAGCCCTCTCCACCCCAACACACACATACATCCACACAAACACACACGGTGCTAGTTGGACGTTGACCACGAAAAAGGGGTCATTCGCCCTTTGGAAGGTCTTGTTTTTAATCCTCCAGGGAGACTAGACCACCCTCCTCAACAAACAAGTCTGGTGGGGGAACCAGTTTAGTCGCCGGTAACTCGACCATGATGCAGGTAGTA